>NC_046171.1:47865747-48165747 GCF_011064425.1 Rattus rattus
ACTATTTGAAAAATAAAATCCTTGTATTTATTCTTTTCAATTCTTTTCCTCTTGGGTCATTTATCCTGCATTCGCTAATTTACATCCTATATTCATTCATCTTCGAATTCCACTGTCTCAGTACATCTTTCCTGATGTCCTCTCTCTTCCTTGGAGGAGAATGGTGATAAAGATGTGATTAGTGGCTCACCCTCATTTTTCATTTACACCCCCTGAGGATGCTTTGAGTTTTGGAATATGGGCAGAATACACTTGAATTTTAAGTTTAGAATTTTTGTCATGAACTGGGGTTTTCTCCTTGTACTAGGAAATGGTGCTGAGTAGAGAAGAATTAGAGGTTCCATGACACAGCTAATAAAGTCACCATGCCGGGCTTCCAGTGAATGAGAAAGTACCAGTGTCTTTTTAAATTCTTGCGGATATTTCGTACAGAGGTTTACTAATTGCTTTTTTTCTCCTTCTTTCTTTTCCATATCTCTGTCACCGAAGACATAAGGCCATATCTACCATTACTGAATTCTCTCACTATAAACTAGTGCATGTTGCACAGCATCTTATTCAGCTTTGGGTACTTTCCAGCTTCTGAAACAAATTTTAAACATAGTTAGCCTTTAAGTAATTAAATAACTTTAGGGTTTCTCCTACCTTTAAAGATTTGTTTCTTAGCATCTGAACAAATATAATAGCTGTTGGCAATCTTGTTTGTCTGTGTCTATTTTCTCCTCAACCCTAAACTTCTATCTATGTGAAATATTAATGTTAATAATTTTGCCTAAAGCCTACTTTTGACTATATTTAGCTTCTAACAACATTATTATTTAACACTTCCAGCTCTGTTAACTCTCGAATGCTTTTTCCTTTTTACCATCTTCCCTATTGTTTTTGACTTGGCCACAGCTCTCAGATTTCCGTTATGTCCTTAAATCGCCAAATATTCTTGTGACTGTTAAACACTGTAGTAATGCATACAAAACTCTAAATTTGACACCATATGTTCTCTCTGTGTGTACTCTATTTAATTCTATGAGTCATTTCCTAGATTGTTATCATTGTTTAAAATAAATCCAGTGACTTCTAGTATATTAGTTCTTCATCCTGATTTCTTCCAATTTATATATATATATATATATATATATATATATATATATATAATTTCCCCCCCTGAGTTCTGAAGACTTAAAGTATATTCTCAAGGTGAGAAGAATGGATAAATTTATATTCTTCTACATGCAACCTCCACTTGAGCCAGCACCATCTGTTGAATATGCTCTTTATTTCCACTGGATGGCTTTGATTTCTTTTTCAAAGACCAGAAGATCACAGTTGTATGGGTTTAATTCTGGGTCTTCAATTCTATTCCACTGATCTACCTGTCTGTTTCTGTATCAATACCATGCAGTTTTTATCACTATTGCTCAGATTGAGTTCAAGTCTACATGGATCAAGACCGCCACATAAAATCAGATATACTGAATCTATTCGATAAGAAAGAGCCTCAAACACATTAGCACAGGGGAAAATTCCCTGAACAGAACACCAATGGCTCAGGCTCTAAGATCAACTATAGAGAAATGGCATCTCATAAAATCGAAAGGCTTCTTTGAGGCAAAGAACACTATCAACAAGACAATGTGGCAACCTCCAGATTGGGCAAAGATTTTTACCAAGCCTACATTCAATCCAGGGCTAATATCTAATATATACAAAAAAACTCAAGAAGTTAGACTCCAGAGAACCAAATAACCATATTAAAAATGGGATACAGAGCTAAACGAAGAATTCTCAACTGAGGAATATCAATGGCCAAGAAGCATCTAAAGAAATGTTTAGCAGCCTTAGTCATCAGGGAAATGCAAATCAAAACAACCCTGAGATTCCACCTCACACCAGTCAGAATGGGTAAGGTCAAAAACTTAGGTGACAGCAGATGCTGGCAAGGATGTGGAGAAAGAGAAACACTCACTCCTCCATTGTTGGTTGGATTGCAAGCTGTTACAACCACTCTGGAAATCAGTCTAGTGGTTCCTCAGAATATTGGACATAGTACTACCTGAGGACCTAGCTATAGCACTCCTGGGCATATACCCAAAAGATGCCCCATCATATAACAAGGACACGTGCTCCACTATGTTTATAGCAGCCTTAGAATAGCCAGAAGCTGGAAAGAACCCAGATGCCCTTCAACAGAGGAATGGATACAGAGAATGTGGTACATTTACACAATAGAGTACTAATTAGCTATTGAAAACAATGATTACATGAAATTCTTAGGCAGATGGATGGAGCTAGAAAACATCATCCCGAGCGAAGTAACCAAGTCACAAAAGAACACGCATGGTATGCGCTCACTGATAAGTGGACATTCTCCCAAAAGCTTGGGATTCCTAAGAAAAAATTCACAGTTCATGTGGAGCTCAAGAAGAAGGAAGAACAAAGTATGAATTCTTCAGTTTTTCTTAGGAGGGAGAGCAAAATATTAAAGGGAGGTAGAGGATGGGAAACAAATGGGAGAAAGAGAGGAGAGGGAGGAGGAAAGGGGGCCAGGATCTGATATGGCAGGAGACTGGAATGATATACAGTATAGGAATTTGAACAGAGGTGTGTAGCAATGGGGGATGGGGAGCTGGCGGTAGCCACCAGCAAGTCCCAGATGCCAGGAAAGGAAGAGACTCCCAGGACCCAACAGAGATTCGCTGAAATGCCCAACAAAGGGAAGGGAGAACGTGTAGAGACCATATCAGAGGTTATGGTCCCAGTTGAGAGTTGGGGCCACCCACCCATCTCAAAATAGAGCAGAATTGTTCCTGTGTAAAGAAAGTGCAGGGACAAAGAGTTGAGCAGAGACTGAAGGAAGGGCCATCTAGAGACTGTCTCACCCACCGACCATCCCATCTATAGAACCAAACGGATACACTATTGCTGATGCCAAGAAGTGCTTGCTGACAGGAGCCTGGTATGGCTGTCTCCTGAGAGGCTCTGTCAGAGCCTGACCAATATAGATGTGGATGCACGCAGCCAACCAATGGACTGGGGGCAAGGACCCCAATGGATGCGTCAGGGGAAGAACTGAAGTCGCTGAAGGGGTTTGCAGCCCCGTTGGATGATCCACAGTATCAACCAACCTGACCCTCCAGAGCTCCCAGGGACTAAATCAACCAAAGACTACACATTGAGGAACCTATAGCTCCAGGTGCACATGTAGCTGAGGTTGGCCTTATCTGGCATCAATAGGAGGAGAGGCCCTTGGTTCTGTGGAGGCTCAATGTCCCACTGTAAGGGAACACTAGAGTGGTTAGGTGTGAGTGGGTGGGTGGGGAAGTACCCTCATAGAAGTAGGGGGAGACGGGATGGGATAGGATGTTTAAAATAAGAAAAAAAAAGAAGAAGGAAAAGGAGGAGTACTGGGAGTTTAGCCACTGAATAAATTACACAAACTAAATTTATATTTCTATAGCCAGGATGTAATAATAGCAACATGTATATCCAGGTAAATTTGTTAGCTCAAATACATTTTTCTCCTAAAACCTATGCACATTTTATATTTAGTATCTTTGTGAGCGCTCTTATGATAGGTTTTTGTTGTTGTTTTCTTTTTGTATTTTTTGGGGTTGTTTGTTTGTTGTTTTTTGTTTTGGGTTTTTTTTTTGTTTTTTTTGCCATTACAACCATCACTGAATATTTCATTAATATTCATTTTCCCATCTTCTACTCAGCACACATTTTTTATTTCGTGATACATTAAGGAAAGTTTTCTAGGTCCAAAAAATAAATTCATCTAGCAACTATGAAAAATAAAGTATATTTTCATCTTCCTTGGATCCTGTTCCTCCTTAAATACAAGCTACAAGCCAGGTCCACTGGAGGCACATCTGTGTTTTGAGAAGTTCTTCTAAGGTGGGTTTCATCAGCTTCCTTGCATTTTTATCTCATTCTCCCATCATGGATGTCTATGCAGGTGATTCCTCTGGTTTCTTATGTTGTACATTTTATTGTGCAAAAATGATCCTTTCAGTAAATCATGCCTCATATCATTTCTTCCTTTTAAATAAACCAATTTTCACTATCTACTGAGCCAATTGAGGAATTATTTTTATCATTTTCTTAAAATTCGATTTCAGCATTAACTTGAGAAGTTTATCGCATTAAAGGGGAAATTTTATACAGATAATAGAGAGTAGAAAGTTATAATGGTAAAGAGGAGCTCAACCCAAGTATTATAATTCCACAGACTTAAATGCATTTCTCCTACTGCATCCTTAAGCTGAAATGATCTCCGTATTTTATACTTTTAATCAATTATTAGTTGCAATTTCACTGTGATTATTACCAAACAATAAATAAGTGCCTTCAACTGATGAAACAGAACCGAAGACAAATCTTGAAAATTTAATCATGGTCACTGTGCTATTCTGAGATTTTTATTCAGCCTTATTATGTTTAATTACTGTGATTATGTTTTTCCTTTTATGATCATATAATTAAACTGAGAATTTGAGAACAAGTGATCTTGTACAACTCTTTAACTGAGATTTCAAAT
Organism: Rattus rattus; assembly: GCF_011064425.1. Classification (NCBI taxonomy): domain Eukaryota; kingdom Metazoa; phylum Chordata; class Mammalia; order Rodentia; family Muridae; genus Rattus; species Rattus rattus. The sequence goes on from NC_046171.1 coordinate 47,870,285, forward strand.
AAGTAAAAATTTCAGTATTTAAATTTTCTAAGACATTTCAATAGCTTGTCAAACAAATATTATTTTGGATGATGATAATTATCCTTTGAATAATCTTAAGAATTTCTTGAAGGAAAATAAGACTAATAAAACACTGTATTGTCCATTATTGTTCTATGTACAGTAGTAAAGTGATGTTTTAGGGAAGAAAACTACAGTACATGCCTATATGCATTTTAATTATGTTTTTAATGGACTTAACAGAGCAGTGAATCACAAAAAATATTCATGCTATAATATTTTTATGTAATCAGATGGCTGCTGCTGCTACTTTCTTGATAATACTTTTGTCTTCTGAAGTCTTTACGGCAGATGCTCACTGTGACCTGACTCTGTGTCTTCAGCTGCACTTGTGTTTATTGTTTATTTACTTTTTAAAGGTCACCGGTACTTAGTTAAGCCATGTCCTTTTCCAACACAGATGGCTCTGCCATGTTTGTGCCAACCCCACCATCATGGACCCCTGGTGAGCTTATCACTTAGCATTTCCTTACAAGGCAAAGAAGAATGGAAAAATTCATAGCCGTCCTACCTGGGCAAGTAGCCATGAAGTACAAGACACCTGGGTACACCAAGTGGCACAAGAACAACTATACTCATAAGGAAGCAAAATATTATTAACCACACTAGCTCAGGGAAACCATGATGTGTTACAGCAGGCAGAGATGCAGATTGGGATCCAGAAAAGAAGAAAGATGTCTTTCCACGTTATAGAAAAATCTAACTGCCTCTTTGACTCCTGATTTACTAGATATCCTGTTCAAATTATGCTATTTTAATGATCTCCTTTAAGGAACAGGTGTGAAACGAGATCTTTTCCAGCTCCAGAAAGGGAAACATGCTTCCCATTAAAATTGTAGTATTAACAGTAGGCATGACCAATTAAAATGACTCCAGACTGGATAAATTTAAATAATCAGCACCAGAAAATGAGAAACGATTACCATTTTATTTTGTGTCATCGTGCCAATTATAAACCACAGAGCTGTGTTAGCTCACCTTGAGTTGTTACACAATCTAGGGATGTTATAATCATCAGTATAAAGAAGGAGTGTGAATAGATTCTGGTTCCCAAGAATGCAGAAGGTTATAGTCAGGTCTCTAAGAGTTCTCAGTGAGCCAGACTTACCTGAATGGGACTCCATCTCAGCTTGCTTGGCAATCTTTATCATTCCCCAAAGAAACAGAAAAGCAAATTCTTATGATCAAATTTAGTTTATATTGCTGGAGGAATAGTTTTTCTAGTTTTTTTCTTAATCCTCAAAATGGGGAACTTTTCAATTTTCACAGAAAACAAAAGACACTGTTTCATACATATGCACACTACATGTTTTGGAACAACCTCCGTAGTTAAAATTTATAATAACGGGACTAGAGAGATGGCTCAGTGTTTAAGGGCACCTGCTCATTCAGAGCAGTTAAAGCTCAGTTCCCAGCACCCACACGACAGCTCACAGCTGTCTGTAACTCTAGTTTCAGGGAACGGACTCTTCTGATCTCCTTGGACACAAGGCAAGCACGTGGCGCCCATATATACATGCATGCAAACACTCATACGCATATAATAAAACAAAGTATTTAAAAAGTTTGCAACAATATATAAGATAGTATCAGGACCCAGGATAACTCCCAAACATTTGGGAAATGACTGTGTTTAAATTAGTAAGTGAACTGGTAACATCCAATCTTTCTTAAAACATATTCTAAAACATATGTTTACTTTTTTCATTTACTACCATACATAGCCTGATAATAGACATACACCACATACTCCAATTTTAAAATTAATAATTATGCATAGATTTGAAATGTTTAATCTTTAATAATTATTCAGGGTGTGTGTGTGTGTGTGTGTGTGTGTGTGTGTGTGTGTGTGTGTGTGTGTTTGCAACTGGATGTCTGGATCCAGTGTGCCATATAATTTGTATGGAAGTCAGAGAAAAATATACGTGAGTTGTTTTTTATGTAATTTCCAGGGATTAAATATAGGTTTGTTGGAGAATATCTTTGCCCACTGAACCATCTTCCTGTCTATGAATTCTTTAGGAAATACTAATTATCTGAACTATAAAATTATTGTTAGTGTTTTTTCTCTGTTTTATCTCTTTGTTCTGAAATATAACTATTTCGCACATTAGATAGAGTATTTCTTCTTTATGTGCTCAGTAAAAAGCCATCTCCTTGAATCCATTAAGAAGTGTTAAAGCATTAAAAATGTCAGGGAACCATCACTGCCTCAATGGTAAAATAAGTCACATTAAAGGAATTAAATACTTGTAAGGCTAAAAAGTGATTTATCGGGTAGGCTGTTTACTTGACGAAAGCTTTTGTTAATACATTCCACAGGAAAGACTATGTGAAATAATATTAAATATTTTGCTGTTCAATACCCAGCTTTTGATCATAATGTCAAGCAGTTTTGGATAAGACCTTATATCAAAAACATTTTGCCAAACTGGTGGTACACATTCCACATTCAAAGTCACGATTCCCTCAGGTTATGTGTGTACACTTATCTTTTATTTCTTAGCTACTTAGTTACAGAGACAATGTCCTGGAATAGTTTTTTTTAATCTACTTTGAACAAAATAATCAGCAAACTGCTATGCTAGCAAAGTGCTTCATGGATACAATCTGCTTATATGTGACAAGTACTATTTTATGTGTATAATTTATTGTTTCATATTTTCTTTTTATTAATTTTCTTAATTCCGAATACTTTATTAGTAATAAAATTTGTATTTTATTCAACTCTTGGTCAATTGTTTACATAATTTATGTGTTCTTTTTTATTATTCACTAACTTGCTTACTGACTTTTCATTCTGATCACAGCTTTCCCCTCCTTTCTTTCCTTCCAGTCCTTCACTCTCTTCTTCCCTCCGGCCCATTCAATCATCCTCCCCAAAGATGTTCTTAAATAATTTAGATCTCTCAGAAATAAGGATGCTGTTATTTAAGATCAGCTGACATTATATATCCAATATTCTTATTATGTGAAAATACCTCAAATATTTTCAACTGTACTATGAACTAAATTTGTATTCATTGTTTATGCAGTTGAATATAGAAGCACATGTAGAATTTTTAACTTGTCCATGTCCAAGGCAATTTAAGAATTATTTTCCTTGCTAGGTTTTATCTCGCTAGTAGTTGGGTACTTGCACAGCATGTGGAAGGACTTTAGTTCAATCGTCAGCACTGAAAAGGAAGTTTCTGAGAAAAATCATTCCCTAGCTACAGTTGACAGCAGGTGCTTTCCAAATTATTAATGAGCAGGATATTAGTTAAGACTGTACTGTGTCTTCTATACGAAGATGCAGAAGGCTTCATAATGTAAAACAATAATGGTGAGGTTGAAGTTGATGAAGTTAAATTGAGATTAAGAAGGAATGACAGAAAAAAAAAAACGAATAAGAAACATTATAAAATCTGGGATATAATAGCATACCCATTTATAAAATTGATCATTCTCCAGAAACGAACACAGGTCAATATTAATATTTTTTTAGATAAAATGGACTTCAAAGCATGTATACATTTATATGCTCATGATCCCACTTGAAAGAACTATTTTACACTTTTGTAAAATATTCCTGATAAAATAAGGTGACTTACTTAACACTCAGAAATCAACTGCCACACTATACAAACTTTCATTCTTCATGAATCATCACAATACCTAGCATTGTATAGCTGGCCTTTTTAGCCTTTTTCAATGTATATGTTTGTTGATCTGGTGTTTAGTAGACCATAATGCTAAAAAAAAATCACCTGTATTGTATCTTATTTTCATATCTATTTCATAATTTATTTATTCCTATGATTTTATTTTGGGCCTTTGATACCTCTTTCCCAAATCCTTGAGTCCCTTAGATACATTGCTTTGTTCTACCTGATACATGGCTATTAGAAAATTACTTCCAAACATTACCTTCTTTTATTATTCAGTTAAAAAGCTACAAAAAGATCGATTTTATCCTTGATTCAATTCTAATCTTTTTCCTAATTTTCTAGACTATAGAAGTGGTCATGGTTGTATTAGTTCTATAGATTCTCCAAACAAACCAATAAACAGGTTACTTTCATATTAACCTATTGTTTGGCATTCATATTAACCCCTCCACACTTTTGTTGATTTTTCTTCCTCTCAACTAAAATGTTTCTGTATTACAGATAATAAATTAGCATCCTCTTTATACTTTAGGAATGATATCTATTGAATGATTAGCCTTTCGCCTAAGGAAAAAAAAACCATACTTATTTCAGCTTTCACTATTTGAAATGTTCTCCCCTTTATGGCATATCTAATATCATTCTCCCTGTTAATGACCAATTTACATATTGAGATAATAAACCCTTTAAAGCAGGAAAGCATGCATGCCATTATAACTTTTTGTCTCTTAGAACCTCAGAGTAATACTGGAAATGAGTAAATACTTAATAAATAATACCATTTCTTTTAGTCTGTATGTACTGAAATAAAATCCTATAATACTTTGTTCATCTTACTTGGAAGTCGGTGCACAGCTCCACATTGAAAACTCGGATTGGCTCTACATTCTTAGTGAATAATTACAATGTTTCTCACTAAATAATGCATGAAGTTTCTTAGGTATAATATGAAAATGTGGGGCTTATCCAATGATAAAATTATCTGTTCTCCTTTTTATTTTTCTAAGCAACTGAAGAATTGATATCACTTCATGGTTGATATTCAGAAGTTTGATTAGCAGTATTTGTATTAAATCCCATTTATATGCTTACCTGTCTATTTGATCTCTTTCCAAGGCAGGATATTTTCTCAAATATTGACAGAGAAAAAACTTATTGCCTTCAATCCAGAGATAATAAAATATGTTGAGAAACATATCTTTTTATTATATGTAATTAATTTCTTCTCTGAACAATAAGTAAAGCGCCTGGACCACCAATATGCAGAAGTAAAATAGAGGGAGAAGGGCTACTTAACACTTAAATTTTCTTGCTTGAGTAACTAGTGCATGTGTCGGAAATTCCCCGGTAAGATGTATTCTCATTAAGAGAAGAGAAAACCATTAACCTTAGACAAGTGTTTATTGCTTGACTCACTGTACAAAAAAGCATAAAATAACTAGAGAGCCACAGAATATTTTCTAATAACACAAGACGAATAAAAATTCCTGAAAGTCGCTGATGTGGTGGAGGAGAACTAAGAAGCAAATCTCTCCGTGAGACTGCAGAGTGTGAACAATAATACCCACCCATTAGCAGACTCTTGGCTATGAATGAAAGCACAGCATTCAACTGTGCCCAGAGAGAAAAGAGTCTGGGCCATTATTCGGTTCTTTCGGGCACGGCTTTCCCACTGTTGGTAATCATTGCTGATAACATAATCCTCGAGCATGAAGGAAAGCGGTTAGTGTAAATGAGGAGAACTCGCAGGAATGCAGGCCTGGCTGGGAATCCTTGTCACACTCAGGAATGCTAAGTGCGGGGAGATCAAAGTGCTGTTTAAAAGCGGTCATGTATTTTTCCTGTTCTGAAAAAAAAATTAATAAAAATATTCTGCTCTTTCTGTGGTCACCTAGCAGAAGGTTACCTCTGCGTGGCATTTTTCAATCCAGAGTGCCTCCAAGTGCCTATAAAATTCAACTGGGTATCTAGAAAAAAACATGCAATTCAACATTTATCCTGAGAGAATGAATTGCTAAGGCTTGTCTTTGGTGCTGCAGCTCTGTTTCTCTGTCTCTGTCTCTTTCTCTCTCCCTTTCTGTCCCCTTCTCTAAAAATACTATTTTAAGCACAGTGCTCTCAATTTCTCTCCACCCCCCTAATGTAGCATGTATGATAAACAAAGAATGCTTTGTGGGTTAGGTTACATAAGACAATTATCTTATTAATATAAGAAACTGATTCGTATCAGATTCATGAGAATAAGAGAAAACTTGCACCGGGATGTGGAAAGAAGGCTCCATGCTAAATAACATTTATTTAAGTAAAAATATTTAAACGTTCAAACCTTTAAAATATGTAATCTAAATGTTAATTATGTGATATATAATGCATATAATAACCCACATGTTAGTTGATATTCAGTTTAATCTTTGATTAAATAGCTGCTACAGTAGGATATTCTGAAACTGTAGCAGATATGCTGAAAATAACCCAGTTAATTTAATATGCCTATAGAATTGTCTTAAGTTTTTTTGTGTTTAAAATTCTAGAAAATTTTAATTATTTTTATAAATCACTTTTTATTCAGTAGAGATAATATTATCATATACAAAGTGACAGCATTCTTTGAAATATTTACTAAAATGTTTATGAAATTATATTTTTATATAACATTTCAGAATCAGAATTATTCAACAATGTTCTAAATGACTTTAAGGCTAATAAATATATATATACATATTTAATAAAATATTTAAAATCCCTAATATTAATTTACTATTTTCAACTCAATGTAATCATGCTCATATAGCTTATTATATATTGATCGGTTCTATTGGTCTAAATAACTTGTTGGTACAATCTAGCATATGTTTGCATCTTGATGCTGTTGGATGAAAGGACTAGAAAACTTGTCCATTTTGCAAATAATCTGTAAATCATCACTGTTGTGGCTTCTCAGTATACAAAAATGTATAAATCAAAGTAAACATGATCTCAATTGAAATCCCTATTGTATTTTTATATCACCAAAGGGATCTGTAATCCCTAAAATTTTGAGTAGACATTTGTGCAAATTAGCACATGCAGCATATTTATATTTAAACTACAATCAGACATTCTTGCGTTTTCTAACATAGAAAACATAAACTGTTATTATTATACATCAAACATATCACGTTATCCATTGTGTGAGTGATTTAATAATTACTTAAGAAAATGTTTAGCAGGAATTTTTTTTTTTACTTTTGAACTTTCATCATGAGTTTATATAATTACTATAGCAAAGTCACTGTGCTAGGACTGGTCAGCCTGATGATATAGGTTCTGCAATGTTTACTCCTGTTTCCTTTTCCAGACCTTTTCCTCTGTTTCATGTGTATAAAATAAAATCATTATTCTAAAGAAAATTTAAAAAGATTTTTTATCCTTTTTATATGTTTGCTTGACATTCTTCTTCACTTGGTATCTTGGATTCTTTCTTTTTGCAGCCCATGTTTCCTATCTTATTATAATATTGAAGGACTAGTTTCATGTGAATGTACACACTGACACTGGGAAAGCATATGCTCTGTCAGTTATCTATAGTGAATTTAACAAATTAATATATTTTATTCATAAAATTATTTACTAATTCCCTTAGTCATATTGTTTATGTTTGTCTTTGCTTTCTGCTGACCTTTACTTTGGTAAAATGGACTTATAATACCTGAAAATTTTCAATTAACTTACTATTCTTTCCATATTAATTATGATTTTATCAAACAAAGGGTAAAGGAGTAGGACACTTTATCTTACTCAATGTAGCTAAGGGCATTGCAATAGCTACGAGGCTCTGGAAAAAATAATAATTAGCAAGTTTTATAATCATAGGCCAGAAAAAGTTCACATAGTAAGGTCACACAAAAGCTTGTCCAGTATAGCATTTCTTCATACATTTGTTTCTGGAAAGTTGTAAGACAATATAAAAATGTGATATTGTCAGGTTCCTAAACAGATCAATACCAAACAGCAGCTTTTGTCAAAATAATTAGCTACTGAGAGAAATGGCCAACAAGGGAAACAGGATAAGAACAGAGGAACTCAGAAATTGCACTTCATATTCATCAAGAGGTGGAAAGGGAGACTGCCCGTGAGAAACCAAATTCAAATGGCTTTGCTTATCACATTATATTGATGTAATACTCTGAAAATGAGGGAGCACGTGCCAGCCATGTGCATTAGAGTTTCAAGGCTATAGGTTCAAGCCCCCAGGCTTTCACTTTACTTTTCATTGCAGACCTGAAATCTCCTTATGGCTAACTCTTGTCAGGTGTTGCGTGCTGTCATTAGCCTGGCTTCAGTTCTGAGATCACACAACATGGCAGGTTGTTAACCCTTCTTAGGACTTCTTTTTACCCCACTAGTTTCCATCACTTATATACTTAACATTAATTAGTCAATAATCTGCAACCTCGGGGTTGGGGATTTAGCTCAGTGGTAGAGCGCTTGCCTAGCAAGCGCAAGGCCCTGGGTTCGGTCCCCAGCTCCAAAAAAAAGAAAAAAAATAATCTGCAACCTCGAGAATATCATGTTTTCAAAGTAGTAGATGCCTTGTTATCCTAGATGTCACACTGAATTCAAATTCAGTGTATAGACCATGCCTACAATTCTATTGATCTAAGTTTTTTCTACTTTAAGATTTTACAAAAGCTTACATTTTCTTTTTTTACTATTAAACAGCATATTTATAGGTCAAAAATGTAGTTGAACATTATTTAACTGATTTATGTGCCTTACCATTTTATCTATTTGCTGATACTCATTTTCCTGAGAGTTTTAGAATTGTACTTAGTAGTCTCACTGCCTTCACAGTGGGCAAATTCAGTCCTTATATTTGCAATCATTTTGTCTGTTCAGAAAGCTTAGACGAATAGAAAAAATTCCAAGACAAAATGTTAGGAAAAGTTTAATTAAATTAACTGATTTATTTATTGCATGATATTCGCCATCATGTTGTCAGTGGTGAATGTCACATAAGTCAATACCTAGACTGACCTTCAATTGGCTATAGAGTTCTTCCCCTGTTCTTACAGGGGAATTTATGTAACAGCTGCTGTTTTGTAAAAGGTGTTCTACTATCTGTATCATAATACATTATCACTGTAGGGAGGGTAAGATGCTTAACAATCTTTTCTTTATGGCTTAAAAACAGTTGGGAAAAGTATTACTATCTCAGAATATTCCATACTAAAGAATTACTTTCACCAACACTGAACATTTTACGGTACCCTTTAAGATGTTAGAGTGACACCTAAACATAAATTGATAAATTCTTATATATTAATACAAACCTTTATGTATGCCTATAATCCTAGCACTGGGGAGGCTGAGGAAAATTATCCTAAATTCGAGGAGAGCTTTGCCACAGATTAATTCAAGGCCAGATCGGGCAGTTGTGTGAGACACTACTTTGCTCTTCAGTAAGCTTCTGTGGCAGTCACTGCCAATCAGCTATCCCATGGTATTATCAATTTCTGTCCTACAAAACTCTTTAGATCACAATACATTATAGATGATTCTCAATTGCCAATAATTTTAGATATTAAGGCACGAATATATGAAGTATTTCTTCCTAATGAGGAAACAATAGCTTGAGGTGGAGAGAGAGCTCAGTGTTTAAGAGCACTGGATACTCTTGCAGAGGACTCTGGTTTGAAGCCAGTATGTACATGGCAGCTCATGGGCCTCTGTAACTCCATAACTAATATCATATTCTGTCTTCTGTGGCCAAAAGTTTTTGTGTTATGTTCCCTCTTTAGGCATGGGATATAGATGATGTCTAGTACTTCAGTTGACATCTTGTAACTATGAGGCTGAAATCGTTACTGTAAGGAGAGTTCTGCCAGCAACATATCCCAGACACACACACACACACACACACACACACACACACACACACACACACACACACACACACACACAATTTAAATAGATATTTGGTCAAGTTTCTTATTAACCACACATGCAACGATTGTTTAACCAAACCAGGCTCTGAATCAAGTAGTAAGCTTGGAAAGGGCAACTCTTAGTTCTTGTGATACAGTTACTGAATATTTTTAAAACAATCAGAATAAATTATTAAAATTATCACTTGGGAGAGTATGTCAAGATGTAAAATTGTCCAGTAAGAAATCACTTCTCCATAAGTTAAAAAAAAAAAGCTCAACAATTCATAAACAATGACTGATCACAATGAAATCAGCAAAAAATCTGAATGACTTCTGACACAGTTTCTTCCCTTCACAGATATTTTCATATGCAGTTGTCTTTAAGCAACACTGTCATACTTATTTAAAACCCTTTGATACTCTCAAAGATTATCAATTTATGCTCATGTTGATAAAGTTTAATCAGAATCTGTGTTTAGAAAGGCTTCATGCAACTCGGCAAAACACCACTGCTCTACGCTTTCTACGCTCTAGGCTTTCCCACGCTTTTCGAAACATGCTTTTCATGTGTTGTGCTTAGCCATGCATCAGCATTTTCTACATGGTCTGCTGCAATTCTCTTTTATATCTTATTTTTTTCTATTCCCCTGGAGACATAGAGTTGTGGCATGCTGAAGTCTTGTCACCCTGACTTAGAATGACAATCCCATGTAGCTTTTCAAATGCTGTGTCCAGAGACACCTTTGGCTATGATGATAATGACTGCAGTTGGGATATTTAAACCATGAACATTTGCTATGGTTATAAAGCAAAAAGGCTCCTTCATTGACACAAGCAATTAGTAAGTTATCTGTATATTACTAAAATACATACAATCTTCCTGAAAAAATAGGAAACTTAAAAGTAAATAATTGAATATATTTTGTGTTATTTAACATGGACATCCAACTGGTACCTTTAATGCCAGTAAGTTATTTGAAATCTATAAATGGATCAAAAGAGATTAATGAAATGATCAGGATGATGGTATCCACGGATTTGTGATGTATTGATGAAAATAAATTTAATTTATGGAATGGGACTAAACATAATAAAATAATGAGAATCTTTGAAATATAGGGCTTTCTGAAGACTCATGCTTAGAAATAACATTTGTAGAAAATTAACTTCAACAACAGAGTATAATACTGATCAGTGTGTTAATATATTTAAAATTGATAATTCTATATAGCAATATGTTGTTTATTTAATTTCATCTGTCATTGCTTTTTATTTTGTGGTTTTAAAATATTTATTATAGTCATCTATATATTATCCAAAAATTTAGCAAAGCAATAATATTGCTGCTATTGAGTCTTTATATAGATTTCAAAATAAATGACAAATTAATTTTATTCTTAAAACTAGAATCTACTTTTGAAATCTACCAATGGTTTTTATGCTATTCCATTAGGTGACTACCAATAATTTAATAGTACAATTACATTCAAATAAGAGTGGCTTTAAATTGAGAATTACTAAGAAAATGGTTCAGATTCCAATACTGCATAATAAAAAATCTAACTTTATCTTACAAATTATTTCTTACGCAGTTAAATATTTTTCAAACAACATTCTAAACATTAAAACTGTTAGTTTAAATAAAAATCAGCAATCTTCCATTTAAAATGTTTCTTGTAGAAGCAAGTGTGTATCTTGTACTATGCACACTAAGGGTATATAAAGTTTTAAGTCCGGTGTCAAAGCCTTAGTCAAAGTCTGACTAATACAGCAGGTGATGAGCTGTCTAATACGGAAGCATGAAACAGATTATTCTTTTTATATAAAGAATGCACTCAAGAGAGAGGTAATGTCTGATATAAATGCAGCATTTAAGTAATATAAATGATTTAACTGATGTTACCAGGATTACAGAACATACTAATCATCAGCAGACATAGGCATGCAAGGTACATAATTTCTTCTTTTACTAATACTGTAATAATATGTTTTATTTTTTGCAAGAAGTTCCAGAGCTTTTTATTTTTAGACTTTCTGCTTTTCACCTAAGAAGTCAGAAATGTCTTGAAAATATACTGTGTTGTATCAATCAATAAAATTGTTTTAATGGTTCAATATAACATAATGGATCTTCAAGTCACAAAGTGTCTAATACACATATGTATACTCTGTATGAAGTCTATAAAAATCAATAAAGTATCTCATGATATTATAATGTAGCATGTTGTATCAACAAATCATAAAGTGCCTTGATGTTAGGTATATACACTGAGTATGTATTATATCAGCAAATCATAAGTGTCTTAGTATTACAGTGTAGCATATGGTATCAAAAAAATCTGTAAAGGATCTTAATATCATGTATGTGCACTGCGAGTACCACAAAGTTCCTAAGAAAACTGAAATGTTCTTGGAAATCAATTATTTTATTTTTCTGTACATTATCAACATTAGGAACTATCAAATTGAGTATTGTTAAATTCTCTACAACTAGATTTGAAACATAACTTCTAATCCTCTTCAATTAAATGACTGATTTGAAGCCCTAATTAAAACTGGAAGAGTGATATAAACATTTTATAATAAACATTTTTCTAGGAGTGGGATTCTTTTGTATACAAACACCTATAAACAAAATTCAGATTTTATTGATTATTTTCAAATAACAACTCAGTCTAGCAACTGGATAAGCTTACATTGAAACAAACCTCCCACCGCCCCCAAGCTGAACACCAATAAGAGTAAGGGAAGACAGGAACCACTTACCTAATTTTATTATGTTAAAATAATATGCAGGTGCATATTCTGAACCAACTTAGATGACAGTTGTAGCCCAACTGTTTATAAGGTTTATCATGCCAGTAACATTGAAAACCTACCATTTCACCTTTGCTTCAAATATTAAATGCATTAACTTAATAGGAAGTTTTGTTGTGAGCTCATTCACCTCATTTTATCATGTTGGAGGGGAAAGAAGTGAGAACTGAAGGGAATAGATCACTTTTGTCAAATAGCTAATTTAGCTCTATATATTATTTTTCTAATATTATAATTTAAAACCTGTAACATCCAAGCTACAAAAACAGTAAAATTATGCTTTCTGCAGATTAGAAATGAAAGTCTGTATTCAAAGCGCATTAGGTTAAATCTATTCATTTTAGTTTTAAAATATGGATACATGTAATTACTTCATTAGCGAGTTTTTTTTTAATCAGGAAGAGTATGAGGTTAATCTCCGTATTTTCATGTACACATAAGCAACAGGATTGATATGAAAACAATTTAATTTGAATGATGTAATTATGTAATGGAATGTAAAAAATTATAGCAATTAAGGTGCAGTGGCATGCTCTAATGAATGAAGTTGTACTGGCTGATGATGCTGGATCTCCTACTCATTAATAATTTGGATGGAGTGCATTATTCCACATAACTTGAAAAAAATAAAGTCATAAATCACCACTAATTATTTCTTTTAGTTTTCATTTAATATTGATGGGGCTTCTCCCACATACATACATTATGAGGGGACCAAAGTAATATAAAATGGTATTCGATTTTCTCCAGAGTTCGACAAAGACTTGCTATTTTTTAACCAAATGAAACTAACAATTTTTAAGAAGAGATTGCAGGTGTGTCTAGAGGACCAGCTTATAAGGTAGCATGTTCCACAGTTGTCCTTGTCTACATGCTGAACATTATGGAAATATATATAACATTTCTTATTTGTAAGGCTAGAAAAAAAATTAAACGAACATACTTTTCAAGAAATTATCTGTTTTGTATAGGAGCATACGGATAATGTGGACGAGAAAATGCTCAAGCATTGTTTGAAAATTAAAGTGGTATTAAAAGCTTTTTAAAAAATTTACGGCAAATCAGGAGATGAGTTTAACACTTTAAGCAAAACAATAAGGTGCAGTTTCAGTTTTAATATATTTTCAGCGAGGTTTCTAAATGCAGTTTCTTTAGAAAAACCTTCCTTTCTGGAATAACAAATCAGAATTTAAAAAGAGAAAAACTTTACTATTTTGTGTATGCCAAAGGTGGGTGATAGGGCCTGGTGTATATTAGTGTATAAAAACATAGTTGATTAAAATAGGAGAATAAATCATTGTCTCTGTGATTCTCAGTGTAATCTGTTTGCATACTGTTCAGACTACTTTTATTCTCTTTCAGAACTTTCCTCCACTTGAATTAGGGGCAAAAGGCTACATACACAAGAGAATGTGTATTTGACTAATGTAATGACAGTTAGACAATAGCTTAAAGTCAACCATTGAACATGGTAGCATGGGGACCTCAATGAAGAAGTTAGAGAAAGGACTAATGGAGCTGAAAGGATTTGCAACCCCACAGGAAGAACAACAATATCAACCAACTTGACCCCTCACAGTGCCCAAGCACTAAACTACAAACCAATGAGTACACATGGATGGACCCTTGGCTCCAGACACAGGTATAGCAGAGGATGGCCTTGTCTGGAGAGGCCCTTGGTCTTGTGAAGGCTGAATACCCCAGTGTAGGAGAATGCCAGGGAAGTGAGGTAGGAGTTGGTGGGTGGGGGGGTGGGGAAGCACCCTCATAGAAGCAGGGGTTGGGGAGATGGAGTAGGGGGTTTCCAGATGGAAACTGGAAAAGGGAATAACATTTAAATGTAAATAAATAAATGTAAATAAATAAAATATCCAATAAAAATAGGAAAAGAAGAGAGACATAATTAAAAGTCACATTTACATTGAAAAATACGTAAAATATATTTTTATGTTCTTGAAGAAAAATGCCTTTTAGGAGCACACATTTTTTGTCCTTGGACAATATACAGAAAACAAAACAAAACCACTAGTGTATTTCCTGTTGGTGTTTTAATGGTCCTCCTACATACACTCTATTATTGCAAAGTAGAGCTGCATGTAATACCTTTGGCCTGTCTTCAGTAGACAATGGAGATTTACCTGCTTCACGTGGAGTACAATAAAAGTACAGTGTCTTCTGTAGGCCAGTGAATTAAGAACTTCTGTTAGTGTGATTGTGAAGCCACCCTCCCTCCCAAACCAACAGTTTTCGAGTGTCTGTTGGAAAACGGAGGCATTGTTTTGAAAGCTGACCAGATGGGGCCCATGTAAGGGGGCAGCTTGTCAAGAGCCTTTTGCAGAACCTTCAGCTTGAAAAACTAAGAAACTTGGAGGAATAAGTATATGATTTGTGGAAAGTATGCTTCATTTTCCATAGCTTATTGGAGCTTCTTAATAGACTCATAATAGGGTTTCTTTCTCAAAGTCTAAAAAGAGAAATTAATAGAATTCCATAGAGTAGAACAGGAATAGAAATGGGTTCAAGTGGGACAGAAGTTAACAGAACAGAATGGAATGGAATAAAAAGGAATGGAACGGAAGGGAACAGAATGGAGTAGAATGAAGAGAAGGGATAGAAGGACAGGGAAAGAAACCTTGTGTGGTACTACTTACTGTTCCTAGATTGCTAACAGCTCAGCCTACATTAACTGATGGCAGATAAGCGTATAGAGTGGCAACTGCCAAGGCCAGACTACTCAGCATATACTAAACTTTTTAATCTAACAACCTGATAGGGATTAAATTTCAATATATTAAAATAATATATTTATTGTATAAGGTCTTGATTTTATATATCCTCTTAACAGAAACAAGTCATTATAGGTTTCACATAGATCTCAGAAGCTCTTTGTCCTAATATTTGTGAAATGGGCACACTGGACAATGACCTAGGAAGGAGAATGACCCTGTTGTAGGAGCCCCTGTTCTCAGTTGTGTCACTGGATTAAGAGCAGACATCAGTTATGTATAGATAACTTTAGCAAAACTGGACTATTAAATATCTTCTCACTCCTTGATATTTATTTATTCTGTCTTAACATTGAGAAAAAATAATTTGGGAATCTGACTATACATCAGTGGCTGATCCCGTGCCCAGCATGTGCAAGGCCTTGGGTTTGACACAAAGGACTACAAAACAAGTAGAAGGGAAAAAAGGGTAGAAAAAAATAATTTAACTTTATTGGGAATATGATTTTGTAGACATATAAAGACTAGCAAAAGACATAAAAATTTCCTCAAAACAAAATGGCAACAATTATTTGATTACAGAAGGTTACTTAGCAATTCACTGTAATCTTATATTGTCTGCATTACTAATTTTTCTTCTAATTTCTATTTTTAATGTTCTGAAATTATAAAACTGAGTGTTTAAAAACGTGTTTATTACTACCTCTAGGAATTAGATTGGTCTCTCTTCACAGTCCTACGATCACAGTCAAAATCTCTGTTGCCTGAAATACCTACATAACATATTTATCATAGGTGATTTCACTAAGTCCCAACTGGCTTTGTTCTACTAACACAACAAATGAAGTCATAATATCTACTTTACAACAGTGGCCATATTCTAAGTTGATGTTGAAAGGATGTGTTGTTTTCTGATGGCATTAACAAGTAACTAGTGAGGTATGGAAATAAGTTCTCTGTAGTCTTAGCCTCACAATGTATAAAGTCATTTCAGCCTGTGGTGTGAATGTGTCCTTAGATTAAATCTGTGCTGACCATTAGACAAATCTTAATATATAATCAGTTTTAATGATCCTCCTCATGTGTGTAAGAGGCCTATGAATAGAAATTACTAAAAAGCCAATTTTTAAAAACATTCTAGGAAGATTGCTAAAGGGGAAGGAAAATAGCAAATATGTTTCCATAATATTTACCTCACTGAAAAAAAATCACATTTAAAAAAAATATAGCAAAACCTTACCTAATGCAATGCTAAAGAAAGGTAAAATTTAAATGGTGTCCTGAGTAAGAGGCTAGAAACTTGGTGTTACAGAACACAACAAAACTGGCATTTCACTGTAATGTGGCAAGTCTTTCTGACAGCCAATCACTTTACCGTTGAACTTTACCATCTATCAAAGCAGTTATCCAATCCTGATAACTAACATAATGATCCACTGTTGTCAGTGTACACATGATATCACCAATCACTGCGATGGGGATATAAAAGCTATAGCATACTCCTCAGGAACCAATATCTATGATGCTAATGTGAGCATTTTGGACATGGGTTTCCAAATTCAGGAAACCATCAAAGATATTGATTAAAACCAATGACTTTTAAGAGGAAGACAGTTTTGCTTTTAAATTGTAAGGACTCCATGTGAGAGAAAGGCTTGATATATTTTGTGACAAAAAGCCATGTTAGAATTAAAACAGTGCAAGACATGCCCAGAGGTAACTATAAACCTTTAAGGCAATTAGAAACCTTCAAGTAGATGTTAAGAGTCAATTCTTCACTGCTTTACTCAATAATGTAACAGTTATTATTCTAATATTCTGAAAATCATAAAAAGTAAGTGGCATGAAAAAAATACATATATTGTCTTTAACTTAGAAAATAAAATTTTATATTTTCAACACACCAAATATTCTTTAGTTTGCTATTTTGTTGAAGAAACAAATCATTTAATGTTATTATATGGTTTTATTTATATTTTTCCTGTGGGTGATTGTATTGTTTTGTTCAGATGAGAAGCCTAAGTATAGTTGTGTATCAAGACTTATGTAATTGTGTATCAAGTTAGTGTAAGCATGGTATGTCTTTTCAGGTTGTTTACAGTTCATTTGTTAACCAGTGCTTAGTGAGTAACTGGGCGACATCAATCCTGTTGGAAGAAAATGTGCACATCACTATTCCCTTCATTTTGGGGCTGATGTCCATTATGCATCTCTGGATTACAAACTGTAAAAATACCCCAAACAAAATTTGGATACAGAATTTCAGGATCTCTAGTTGCCCTTGAAATATCTATGGTTGAAAGAAAAATTCCCTGCTATCTATAGAAGTTTCATTTAATGGGAACTTAAATTAACCCATTTTATAAATAACTTATTGTTGGTAGTCTATGTTTGTTTAATGTGGGAAATATTTGAAGCAAGGTGAAAACACATCTTGGGGTGGGTGCCATGATCAGCCTGCTCATGTGACTAACTATGTCTCACTAGTAATATAACTAAATGAAAGCAAATGACAAAGAAAGATATGGAAGATTAAGAAATAGTATAACTAAGTGAATCCTGTCACAGACAAGACTTATTTCTGTCTGTCAAGAGTTATTGCTAAGATCCTTGGAGCAGGGACATTTGCTGTCTAGAAAGCAATATTCCAGCCTCACGCTTACGCCTAAATGAGTTCTTTACTAACTCAGTGGAGGATGCTGATTGTGTCATTATGCTACAAATAATATTTCAGATGTTTATAAAGGCCATATGACAGATTAAACAACACCAAGATATCTGAAACATCCTTTTCTTGGTAGTACTTGTAGTTATGTTTCTTTGTAATCAAAGGACAGGTGAAATATTTTAATGACTAAACAAAATTATGTACTTTAAAATCAAGGTTTAAGAGAGTAAATTTTACCAATTTGTGTTGAACTTAAATTTTTCATAAAACTAATATTGTTTATATGATGACAAAGCCTGCATGCACTAGGTATTAGAAGGACTGCTAATAATTTGTCTATTGTCTATGTTCTATAGTTGACCTTTTTATGTTTTAATATATTTCATTATTATGAATGTATATACTTTATATAGAATCCTTAAAAGTGTAGATTTAGGAATATTATATATTTATTAGATTGCTGAGAGCATATATATATATATATATATATGCTTAATGAAAGACTATATCCAGCCAAATATTTTCTTGAAAGTACCACATGGTAGAATTCTAAACACAATATAAACAATATTACATATTTATATATGTGTATCAAATATGTTTATAATATGTGTATAAATCTATAAATACATGTGTGTATCAGTGGGGAAATATATTTTTATATTAATAGAAGTGGGAAGACCCACCCTAAATGTGTGTGCAGCAATTTTTCTGGCCGGTCTCTTAGACTGTATAAAACAGAGAGACTAAGGTACATATAGATTTCTTTGCTCTCTGCTATATGCAGACACATTGTGAACAGCTGCTTCATGCTCTGCTGATTCAACTTTCTAACAATGACACCTGTGACTTCTAATATGGGCTACAATAAACTCTTTCGCTTTTAAGGTTTTGGCCACTACATATTATCATAGGAACATTAACAAGAGCTAAGATATAAACCTAAAAGATTTGTTTGGTTCTTTGTTTAATGGTTTGTTTCCTACTTTATGGTAAGCAAATGCTAGACATGTGCCCTGCTAGTAAACTACACAGCCATTAAGTAAGTTTCTTTCTACTTTCCATATTAATGGGATACTAAAAAATGTACTAAACATATAAACATTAAAAAATTACATTTTAAGTAATAATGCCAGTGATTCACTGTATATCTTTGCATTGTATAACTTTATTTCATGAGTTAAATGAAAATGTATTTTTTTAAAATTCAAAACAAATATTATATTTCCACCTGATTTAGAAGGGCAATTAAGTCCTACCAATACAAGTATTTCCTCTGAACTTGTATTTCATAGGTTGCCTTCATACTAGAAGAATAAATGTTATACAAACTCATTTGAATTTGGGGCTCACTCTAGAAATTAACCTGAATGTAGCCATTCTTCTTCTAATCTTAATTTTAAGTATTTATTTTAAATAATTGGAAATACTTTAGACAAGACATCATTACTAATGATAAGCAAACATTCTGAGAACTTACATATAGCTTTACAATCTTTATCAAGACTATTAAATATCACAGATTCATTAATAAAATACCTATGAGCTTTCTGAAAAAGTTTTGTTTTGCTTTACTTTTTTAGATATTTGATAGATTGTTTTTCCATCTTTGAGTAAGAAGTTCAAATGTTCCAAGATAAGTACTATTGTTTTTAATATGACTAGTTCCTCTATGCTTCCTCAGGACAGGGTTGGGAGTCTTTCTTCTAGGTTGTATTTATGCAGAATAGGTTCATGTGAAGACATAAAAGAATGGTTTCTGGGTTCTAGGTGGAAAGTATTCCAGGACTGCACTAATTCAACAAATACTTGATCTCAATTCTCTGAATACATATGAACTAATGTGACTTGCAGTAGTAACTAAACAATATGTTATTTATCCAAAAATATTACAAATGATCTTAATTTGTTTTCATTGATCATGGAAAGGCAGTAACTAAAAGTTTATTTACTTCAAATTCTAAATTCTAATTTTTGAGGAAGAATAAAAAACTATGAAAGAAAAACCTTTAAGGTCTATTATATAATTTCAATTGCTGTATGGCTGCTTGGTACAAATAAATACAAATTATAGTAATCTTAAATTATCAAATCTCAATGTTAAAATAATTAAGTAAAATGAAAAATTAAAAAAAAATTTGTATATATTTATCATAATATAAATATATAAAATATGCTTTATATATTTTCTTTCATTCTTTTTCTAAATGAAAAATAAGTTCTACCGCTAGGAAATGTACATCGACTTTATCATATAACTTCAAAACAGGACAAAGATTTTTCAAAGGCATCTTAGTAAGGAAAATGAAAAAAGATGATTTCATATTTAACTTTGACTATGGGGCACATAAATGTATATAGTCACAGATTATGAAAATTTCTATCAACATAGAACTGTATATCTAAAATTTTAATTCTCTTTACCACAAAATATATAATTTAAAAAACATAATAGACTTCAGTGTCATTATGGCAGCCATAAAATTATGATTCTTTAGACACAATTATAACCTCAATTAAATCAGAAGAAAACTATATTTAAACAATTTGGACTCCTTTTAGATTTTGGTGAAAAAGAGAAAAACACTTCCTACCACATTTGCAGCTTACTGACACAACCAGCATGTTTTCTGCCCCAAAAGGCAACATACTTATGTGATTCTTAGAAGTTGGTAAATTTTCAGCACCCCAGGAGAAAGAAAGACAAGAAAGGAAATTGTGACTTTTGACAATTATTAGTTAGAAAAAAGAGGTAACAATTGCCAAAAAAATCACAAAAGTGAGCATGTTACCTGGCTATGACAAAGAGCACACAACTGACACCCAAGTAAGCCAGCAGAATATACATCCAGATATCAGGGGAGAGAGGATTCAGGAAGGAGAAGACGCCTGGGTTTGTACCATTGGGCTTGCGGTACAAAATACTTATTCCAAGTGTCATAAACGGCTTTGAAAAGTCGATGACCTTCTCACGAACATAGGTTATAGCCAGTGGAGCAACTGCAAGGTCAGCTTTCTGTAGAGAGAAACATAAAGAGGAAAAAAGGAAAATCATGGTGCTAAGTCACCAGTAAAATATCTATAATTGAAGACTTCACACATGAGAATTTCTGTAATGATTATGGTTAAGATAAACAACATTCTTTTTTTTTCTTTTTTTTTCACTTTTTTATTAGATTTATTTCTTTACTTATATTTCAAATGTTATTCCCTTTCCTGATTTCCTGTCCATAAGCCCCATCCCCTCCCCCTCCCCCATACGGGTATTCCCCCCATCCATCCTCCTTATTGGCCCCCCCAATATTCCCCTGCATTGGGGGTCCAACCTTGACAGGACCAAGGGCTTCTCCTTCCATTGGTGCCCAACAAGGCTATTCTCTGCTACATATGCAGTTGGAATCCTGATAAACAACATTCTTTACCCTGAAGAGCTGACTTACTATTTAATAAGTTACCCATTCCTATGTGATTCCAGAATACTATGCCAGTCTTGACAATAACTAGTTAGAAAAAGAAAATAACATTTTGGGATTAAAAATGAAACCATTGTATATGGAGTAAGTGACATCATTCATGTTGAAATGTCACAGTTATGTTTTTTACTGTACACCTTAAAAATCATTTTTATCTATTATATCTGCCTACATTTATTGGTCGAATTGCAATACAGTATTAACTATGTCAAACTATTTAGCTTAAAATTAAAGAAACATTTCCTGTGCCAACAGAATGACTCAGCAGTTATAGACACTTGCTACCATGCCTAACAACCTGGGTTCTATCCCAGAGACCCATATGATAAGAAAAAGCAGACATCCACAAGCAGTCTTCTGACTTCTACATGCATAGCTTCATAGTGTCAACAATTATACATACAGATAATCGTGCATTTGTGCATGTACATGTGCACGCATGAAGAACACTAGCAGAATTTATTAATAAATTGTATTCTTTTTAAAAATACGGAAGAGTTTTCTTATACATGTATTTTTTTAAAATTTTTCTTTTATCTTTATTAACTTGTGTATTTCTTATTTACATTTCGATTGTTATTCCCCTTCCCGGTTTCTGGGCCAACATCTCCCTAACCCCTCCCCCTCCCCTTCTTTATGGGTGTTCCCCTCCCCATCCTTCCCCCATTATCACTCTCCCCCCAACAATCACATTCACTGGGGGTTCAGTCTTGGCAGGACCAAGGGCTTCCCCTTCCACTGGTGCTCTTACTAGGCTATTCACTGCTACCTATGAGGTTGGAGCCTAGGGTCAGTCCATGTAATTTTTAAATGGATAAAAGATCAACACTCTAAAGCCTTCCCTAAACCACATTAGAAAATTAGTTTTTCTTTTATCTTTTTGTTTTTTCCTTTTCCCACATTTTTCCTTTTATTGAAAATAGAATTTTTTCACATACTATGTTCAGATTATAGTTTCTTCTCTGTCTACTCCTCCGAGGTCCTCCTTTCTACTTTTACTAACCAGATATATTTCTTCTTCCTTTCTCATTAGAAAAGAGGAGGCTATTAACAGTTAATATCCAAATAAGATAAAATAAGATTTCCAATTTCAAAAAGTTGTTAATTTTCCATTGTATTTTAAATATTTTAAAACACTAATGCTTTAATGTCACCATTTTACAACCACATAATGAGATGCTCAAAACATTGATGGAAGTGACTTCTTCAGAAGCCCACTGCTCTAGCCAAGGCCATACTTATGTCTAGAAGCCAAAGACCTCACTCACAGATATCAAAGGATTCTCCAGAGCCCTCCCAGCTCCCCAAAGCACTCCCTTCATGAGTCAATATTCCAACCCACAATTCTGTTATCAAAGGCCAGTCAGATACCTGGAACCTAGCAGCCCTCTGCTCTACCAGAATCCATGGTAGTACCTGGAACCCTAGAGGCCATGACAGTATCTAGAACCCCAGAGGCCATACAAGTAGCAAGAATATCAAGAATCTATTGCTTTATCAGAAACTACAATAATACCCTAAGCCACATAGGCCAACCTTGCATTATTCAGATAGCAGAGGACACACCTTCACCCTAAACTCCAGAGGTAACACAGACCTACAAAACACCAGCAGAAACACCCTAAGGAATAAGATCTATTTGATCACCAGAACCACTGGCCACTCTAGTAAGAAGACCTGAATGGAAACAGAAATCAACAGAAAATACATCTATCCAATAAAGATAAATTCAGAAATTAGGAAATGAAACTTAAATTACCACAAACTCGCAAGCATAGAGACCAGTGACAAACCATAGTCATCAACAACCAGGACAATACAGTAACACCAGAACCCAGCTATCCTGCTAGGTCAAGCCCAGCATATTATAACACAGCTGAAACACAGAAACACATGTATGCACGCACGCATGCACACACACACACACACACACACACACACACACACACACAAACCATGAAAACCAATGTTATAAATATGGTGGAAGCCCATAGAGAGGAAGTGAATAAATCACTTAAAGAGGTTCAAGAAAACAAAAATAAATAATACAAGGAAAATTTTTCTTAAGAGAGCCAAGGGCGAGGGGTGAGAACAGGTGAAGGAAATGAATAAAGCTGTAAACAAACAAACAAAACAAAAACAATTTAAAACAAAGTCAAATTCAAACAATATCTTTTTTCTAACCCAACCCTACAGAAGACACTAGAATGAAAAATACATCACGAGAGAAACTACACCAAAGAAAACAGAAGAAATTGTGTCACTTCACAACAAAAAGAAGAGAATCAAAACACACATAAAATACCACCTCCAACAACAAAAATAAAAGAAATCATGTCCCTTTACTATCCCTCAATATCAATGAACTCAGTTCTCCAATAAAAAGACACAGGCTAACAGCCTGGATACATAAATAGGATCCATCATTTTGCTGCATACAGGAAAGATACCTCAGCAAAAAAGACAGACACTGCCTCTGAGTAATGGGCTGGAAAAAAATTTCCAAGAAAATGGTCCCAAGACACAAGATGGAGTAGCCATTCTAATATCCAATAAAATAGACTTTCAACCAAAAGTAATCAAAAGAGATGGGAGACGATTTTTCATTCTCATCAAAGGAAAAATCCACAAAAATAAAGTCTCAATTCTGAACTTCTATGACCCAAATGCAGGACAATCATATTTGGAAAAAAATTGAAACTCACACAATAACACCCCATTCTCACTAAAGACCACAATAGGTCATTGAAACAGAAACTAAACAGAGACACAGTGAAACTAACAAAACTTATCAAACAAATGGATTTAGCAGATATCTACCAAACATTTCACCCCCCGTAACAACCTTCATACAGACATTGGAGACATCCTACATTACCAACTTGATAGCACACCTGAAAGCATTGAACAAAATGAAGCAAGCACACCGAAGAGGAGTAGAGGGCAGGAAATAATCATATGCAGGGCTGTAATCAACAAATTAGAAACAAAGAACAATACAAAGAATCAACAAAACCAAGGTGGTTCTTTTAGAAAATCAGCAAGACAGATAAACCCTTAGCAAAACAAAATAAAGGGCACAGAGACAGTACCCTAATTAACAAAATCTGATAGGAAAAGGAAGACATAAAAACAAAAACCAAGGAAGGATTGAAAGAGCTGAAGGGACTTGCAACCCCAGAAGAACAATTCCAACTAACCAGAACTTCCAGGGACTAAACCACTACCCAAAAACTATACATGGACTGACCCAGGGCTCAAACTGCATATGCAGCAGAGAATAGCCTTTTGGGGGCACCAGTGGAAGGGGAAGCCCTTGGTCCTGCCAAGGTTGGACCCCCAGTGAAGAGGAATGTCGGGAGCGGTAAGGGAAGTGGATGGAGGGAATACCCTTATGGGGCTTATGGACAGGAAACTGGGAAAGGGAATAACATTTGAAATTTAAATAAAGAAATATATCCAATAAAAACAAATAAATTTAAAAAAATCATCAGATCTTATTACAAAAGTGTATACTCAGCAAAACTGAAAAATCTAGATGAAATGGATGGTTTTTCTAGGATACTGCATTCAAAAGTTAACTAAAGATCAGATAAACTGTCTAAACAATGCCATAATCCTTAAGGACATAGAAGTAGTCATTAAAAATCTCCAAACTCCTAAAAGCCCAGAGACAGATGGTTATAGTGCAGAATTTTACAAGACCTCCAAAGAAGAGCTAACACCAATGCTCTTCAAACTATTCCACAAAGTAGAAACAGAAGGAACACTACCTATTTCATTCTGTGAAGCCACAGCTACTCTGACACCAAATGCACACAAAAACCCAACAAAGAAATAGAACTTCAGGCCAATTTCACATATGAAAATAGATGCAAAAATACGCCATAAAATTCTTGCAAACTGAATATGAGACACATCAAAACAATGCACAACAATCAAGTGGGCTTAATCTTAGGGATTCAGAGATGGTTTAATATAGGAAAATCCATCAACATAAAACACTATATAAATATAGTAAAAGAAAAAATATACATGGACATCTCAGTACATGTTGAAAAAGACGGTGAAAAAATACAACACCCCTTCATGTTAAAAGTCTTGAAAATATCAAGAATTCAAGGGACATAACTAAACATAATAAAAGCAATATGCTGTAAACCATCAGCCAACATCAAATTAAATGGAGAGAAACCTGAAGCAATCTCACTAAAAATAGGGAGAAGACAAAGCTGCCCACTCTGTCCCTATGTATTAAATATACTACTTGATTTCTAGCTAGAGCAATAAGACAACAAAGAGAGATCAAGTCGATGCAATTAGAAATAAAGAAGTCAAGGTATTACTATGTATGGATGATATTTTAGTATACATAAGTGACCTCAAGAATTCTACCAGAGAACACCTACAACTGTAAAACAATGCCAGTAAAGTGGCTAAATACAAAATGAACACAAACGAGCCTTTATACAAATGTTAAACAGGCTGAGAAAGAAATTAGAGAAACAACACCCTTCCCAAGAGTCACAAATAATATAAAATATCTTGGTGTGACTCTAGCCAAGAAAGTGAAAGATCTTTATAACAAGAACTTAAAGTACCTAAAGAAAGAAATTGAAGAAGACCACCGAAGGCAGAAAGATCTCCCATGCTCGTGGACTGGTAGTATTAACATAGTGAAAATGGACATCTTACTATCTACAGATTCAATGCAATTCCCATGAATATCCAACAAAATACTTCATAGACATAGAAAGAGAAAATCTCAACTTTATATGGAAAAAATAAAACCCAGAATAGCCAGCACAATTGTTAACAATAAAAGAATTTCTGGGGGGATTTACCATCCCTGAAGAAAGTTTCT
This sequence comes from Rattus rattus, assembly GCF_011064425.1. Lineage (NCBI taxonomy): Eukaryota > Metazoa > Chordata > Mammalia > Rodentia > Muridae > Rattus > Rattus rattus. The sequence continues at coordinate 47,896,455 of NC_046171.1, forward strand.
GTAAGTCAAAGGACACTCTCAAAAGAACAAAACTGATACCTATAGATTGGGAAAAATTTAAACTGACCCCACATACCCTAGAAGGCTAATATTCAAAATATATAAAGAACTAAAGAATGGTCAAGGAACACTTAAAGAAATGTTAAATGTCATCATGGAATTGCAAATCAAAACGACCCAGAGATTCCACCTTATATCAGTCAGAATAACTAAGATCAAAAACACCTGTCACAAACTGGTGACAGAACTTGTTGTCGAGAATGTGGAGAAAGAGGAACACTCCTCCATTGTTGGTGGAATTGCAAGCTGGTACAACCACTCTGGAAATCAATCTGGAGGTTCCTTGAAAAACTGGAAATAGATCTACTTGAAGACCCAGCCATACCACTCTTGAGCATATTTAAGAAAGATACCCCACAATACCACAGGGATACATGCTCCACTATGTTCATAGTGGCCTTATTTGTAATAGCCAGAAGCTGGAAACAACCCTGATGTCCCACAAACGAAGAAAGGGTACAGAAAATCAAGTTCATTTATATAATGGAATACTATGCAGCTATTAAGAATGGACACTTCATGGGTTTTGCAGGCAAATGGATAGAACTAGAAAATATCATCCTGAGTGAGGTAACTGAGAACCAAAAGAACGTGCATGGTATATACTCACTAATAAGTGGATGTTAGCCAAAAATGTACGGAATACCTCGGGTACAATACACAGAACTCAAAAAGATTAACATGCAGAAGGACCTGCCTGAGGATGCCTAAATCTTACTTGGAAGGGAAAAGAAAACAATCAAAGAAGGCAGAGGGAGGGAGGGAGGGATCTTGTCAGGGAGGGTGTGGAAAGGGTGAGAAATAGAGGAACATGACTATGTATGTGGGATGTGGGTCAGGAGAGAAGTCGCAAGGTCCAGCAGAATGGATACAATTATGCAACCTTGAAGGCATGGGAGCTGTGGGGACCCTCTAGAAAGTACCAGATACCTAGGAGGTGAGAAACTCTCAAGACTCAAAGGAAGGAACCTTAGATGAAATGTCCAACAGTAGGGAGAGAGAACTAACTCATAGTATCAACCTTCAGTAGAAAAACAGGGAGGGCATCAAGTGGAGGGATGGGGTTGCCATCCCACAGTCAAAAGTCTCTGACTCTGTCTAAAAGAAATGCAGGGACAAAAACAGAGAAGAGACTGAGGGAAAGGTGGTCCAGTGTCTGGCCTAATTTTGGAACGATTTCAAGGGAAGGCTCTAAGGCCTGATGCTATTACTGATGCTATGCTGTGCTTATAGTAAGGAGCCCAGCATGTTGGTCCTCTGATAGTACCAACAAGCAGCTGACTGAAACAGATGCAGATACTCACACCCAAACAATGACTGAAGTCTGGGACACCTCTAGTTGAATTAGGGAAAGGCTGGAAGAAACTGAGGAAGACCCCATAGGAAGATGAGCAGTCTCACCTAACCTGGACCCCTGAGATCTCTCAGTCACTGAGCCAACAACCAGGCAGCACACACAATCTGGTCAGAGGCCCCTGACACATATACAGCAGAGGACTGCCTAGTCTGGCCTGGATGGGAGATGTACCTAACCCTTGAGAGGTTTAAAGCCCCAGGGAGTAGGGAGCCCCCGAGGGAGGGGCCATCCTTTTAGAGACAGGGGTGAGGAGGAATGGTATGAGGAACTTACTGGAGGGCTGACAGGATTGTAAAACAATGCAAGTAATAAAAATAAATAAATAATAAAAAAGAAATGTTTAACATCCTTAGTTATCAGAGAAAGGTAAAACAAAGTCCCGAGACTCCATCTTACATCCATCAGAATGGCTATGATCAAAAACTCAAGCGACAGCACATGCTGGCGAGGATGTGGAGAAAGAACATTCCTCAATTGCTGATTTCCGTTGGGATTGCAAATTTGGAGCTTCCTCAGAAACCCGGAAATAGATCTGTGTAGCTCCACCATCTTACAAGAAAAACTGATCCACTATACTCATAGCAGCCTTATTAATAATAGCCCCAAACTGAAAGCAATCCAGATGTCCCTCAACTTAAGGATAGATACAGAAAATGTCGTTCATTTACACATTGGAAAAGTATTCAGCTATTTAAAAAAAAATGAGGACATCATGAATTTGCAGGCAAATGGATGATATTAGAAGATATCACCCTGCGTGATGTAACCCTGACCTGGAAGGGCATGCATGGTATATACTTACTGATAAGTGCATACTAGCCAAAAAGTACAGAATACCCATGATACACCCCAAAAACCTAAAGAAGTTATATAGGAAGGAAAGCCCAAGTAAGTATGCTTCAATCCCACTTAGAAGGGTAGACAAAATAATCACAAGTGTCAGATGGAGGGAGATTTCTGGGTAGGAGAGGGGAGGAGGAGGAAAAGGGGGGCCAGGATTGGATATGAAGGGGGGCAAGAGAGAAGTCCCGAGGGCCAGGAGAATGAATAGAAATAAGTCCTTCCAGGAGTAGGAAATGGAGGGAACCTCTAGAAGTCCTAGAGACCTGAGATGTGAGAGGCTCTCCAGACTCCATGTGGGTGACCTTAGCTGAAATTCCCAAGAGTGTGGAGGAAGAAACTGAAGAGTACAAAAGGGAGTGTGACAGGCCCCCCAGTGAAGAGATGTTGACACCAACTCACCTTCAAAATTTTTGACCCAAAATTGTTCCTGTCTAGAAGACATGCAGGGTCAAAAACGGGATAGAGACTGAAAGAATGGTCAAAAATTTGTGGCACAATTTGGGATCCATCCTGTGGGTAGGTACCAAATTATGACCCTATTACTGATGCCCTGTTGTACTTGTAAACAGGAGCCTAGCATAGCTGTCCTCTGAGAGGCTCTACCAGCAGCTGACTGAGACAGATGTAGATACTCCTAGCCAATCAATAGACTGAGGTCATGATTCCCTATGGAAGAGTTAGGGGAAGGATTGAAGGAACTGCAGGGCAACCCCATAGGAAAATCAATACTGTCAACTAACCTGGACCCCTGGGAGCCCCAGAGACTAAGTCACGAACCATGACTTAGAGCATACATGGTTTGGTCAGAGGCTCCTAGCATATATGAAGAAGAGGACTGACTGCCTTGCCTAGTCCCAGTGGGTGAGAATGTGCCTAATCCTGTAGAAATTTGTTGCCCCAGAGAAGGGGAATGCTGGGGACGGAGGCATCACCACAGAAGTGAAGGGGAGGGGGAATGGGGTGAAGAACTCTGGGAAGGAAGGATGGGGAGAGTGGGTTAAGATTTTTATTTTAAATAAATAAAAGTTAACAAAAATATGTTCTCATAAAAAAGAGTTTAAGGCAATGAAAATATTCTAAAATCTGAAGGAACAAGAACTGTAAACAAAGAAAAAACAAAAACAGAAAAAATACAAATTAGGAAATGACAGAAATGGAAAATCTAGGTAAATTAATAGGAAGTACAGACACAGTATCACCAACAGAATACTAGATGAAAGAATGATTCTTTGTCATAGCAGATTCAATAAAAGAAATTGATATATCAGTCAAAAATGTTCAGTATTAAAAATTCCTGACAAAAAACATTGAAGAAATCTGGGACACTATGAAAATAGCAACCCTAAGAATAATAGAAATAGAAGAAGAAAAATAATCCCAGTTCAAAGGACCAAATATATCTTTAACAAAATCATTGAAGAAAATTGTCTTAATCTTAAGTGGACATGCCTATAAAGGTAAAAGAAACTTACAGAACACCAAATAGATTGGATCAGAAAGCAAGTTTTCTACACCACATAATAAGTAAAACACTAAATATATAGAACGAAGGGAGAATATTCAAAACTACAATGGAAAACAGCCAAGTAATATATAAAAGTAGAAAGAAGTATTAGAATTTCACCCAACTTCTCAAAGGAGACACTAAAAGCAAGAAGGGCCTGGACTTGTAGATCACAAATGGCAGTCCAGAATACTATGCCCAGCAAGAATTTCGATCACCACAGATGAACAAAACAAGATATTCTATAAGAAATCAAATTTAAATAATACCTATCCATAAACCCAACCCTATGAAAGTTATTACAAGGAAAACTTCATTCCAAGGAGGCTAACTACACCCATGAAAACATACAAAGTACATAATCTCACAAAAGCAAATGCAAGAAAAGGAAGAACTCCTCTCTCTCTCTCTCTCTCTCTCTCTCTCTCTCTCTCTCTCTCTCTCTCACACACACACACACACACACACACACACACACACACTCAACACCAACACCCAAAACAAAATATCAGAAATTCACAATCATGTGTCGATAATATACGAAAAACACCTAGCCATCAAATAGACATTTCCTCAGAGGTAAAGGCAGGAAAATTTTTTTCAAGCAAATGGACACAAGAAATAAGGTGATGTAACCATTCTATGATCTATCAAAATCGACTTTCAACCAGAATTATTTAAAAGGGATGGGCAAGGACACTTCACATACATCAGACAAAAGTTCACCAAGATAACGTCTTTACAAGAGTTGCCCTTGGTTGTGATGTTGCTTCACAGCAATGGAATCCCTAGCTAAGACAGGGAACAAGGAGCTGGACAGCAGAGAAACCTAAAAATCAGAAAAGAAAAGAAAAAAGTCCATGACATGTTGCTAATGATACTCTGCTATACTGGTAGGCCTTGCATAATTGTCATCAGAGAGTCTTCATCGACCGACAGATGGAAACAGATGCAAAGGACCCATAGCCAAAAATTGAGCAGAACTTGGAGAATGCTGCGGAAGAGGGACAGAAAGAATTGTAGAAGTTAGAGTTGCCAAGAACACTACAAGAAAGCAAGCAGAATGAGCTAACTTTGGCCCATGGGGGCTCATAGAGACTGAACCAACAATCAGGAGGCTGCATGGTTCTGACCTAGGCCCTCTGCTTTTATGTTATGGTTGTGTAGCTTGGCTATCTTTTAGGACTCTTAACTGTGGGTGGAAGGGTTGTCTCTGATTCTTCCTGATTTGGGAACTATTTGTCTCCTACTGTGTTGCTTTTTCCATCCTTAATATGAGGGAAGGTGCCTAGTCTTACTTCATCTGCCATGTGTTGTTGATATTCCTGGGAAGCCTGATTTTTTTTCTGAAGAGAAAAGGAGGAGTGGATTTTGTTGGGGAGGTGCCAGGTAAGGACTAAGAGAGAAAAGAGAGCAGAAACATCAAAGTCATGTTGAAATGTATGAAAGACGAATAAGAAACAAGCAAACAGACATTGCAAAAAGTCATTATAATATTCTAATGCATGCAATGTGTCATTATAATAATCTAATGCATTGCAGGGTGTCCTAATATTCTAATATGACACTGGTTTCTATGCTAATAAGCTATGTTTCTGCAGCCATTTTATTTTGATAAACATAAAGAGCTTTCTGATGGCAAACATGGTCCTTTTAGAGAACACCAAAAAAAAATGCAATTAGGTCCTTCAAAGTATCGTTAACAATATTATTCTCTAGGCTTTCATGTGCTGATGGATGTGAGGACTAAGGAACATTTCCTCGTTTTAGAAGTAGCTTCTTCAAAAGCTGAGGGGGAAAAATGTGCTCCAACGTACTCTGTTTAATTATGATCATATTTCATGTTCATAAATCATGGAAAGACCAGCTTTAGAATAATCACTGCAGTACTTTTTAATTATGTTATATAATGCAGGTATTATATTAAGAACTTCATATGAATTATCACGTTTAATCCTCAGACAAACCCACTGTTATTTCTTTTTCTAAGGAAGGAAAATTAATCTTAAGAACATGGGAAATGTATTCATTCTTAATGGGGCAGACTCAACAGTAGAAACAAACTCCACGCAGAAGCAATTGGAGCCTACTCCTAGGACACAGCCATTCCGCACATCTCGGGAGCCAGCAAGGAATTCATAGTAGAGTCCGCTGTCATTCCCTTACTCACCTACTTTCATTCATGCATCCATTCAAAAAGAGTTTGGAAAGGTGGTAACTATATCAAGGCATGGCCTACAAGTGATAGATCACAATCTGAGAAAACTCAAAGTTTGGGCAAAGAAGGTTTTTAATGTAGGAAGGTCAAAGAAGAGAAAAAAGTAATGTTTTGAATGAGAAAGGTAGCAATACTATTAAAGTAAGAAAATGTTAACTCAACAATACACATTACAAATAAAAAGAAGTTAATCTCAAGATCTTCGTGTTTGCCTCTCTTGTTGAAGTTGAAAACAAACTACACTTTATTTATCTACCAATTCAGTTTGATAACTCATCTCCTTATCAATGAGAACCCAGCATTTATTACGAATAAAGTAAGTCCATAAAGATGCTTCACAGTAATGAACATTTTTATGCTTTAAATAAAACTTTATTTTTGATATATGACATGATGTTTACATATATGGGTAGAACAACTACATATAACCAGTTAACCTATTTTGATGTTAACTCCACAAATCTTTCATTCATGAAAACAGAGCTGCTATATTAGTCAAATATATATATGCTGAATGCACACATATTTCAAATTAACTTAGTATTTGATTCCAAAATATAAAGAAAAAAAAACCACAGAAATTACACATTAAATGCTGTACAAGGATAGCATATATGCAGAGATGATCTCATTTCTCCATATGATAAGGAAGTGCATATAGCCTTGCTGTGTTATGTATTGCATTGTCCCTATTCCAGGTAAAGAGACGTGCTACTAAGACCCTTTGCTTGAACGTGGGGTGTTCAACAGAAGAGTCTCAGTTTGGCATTTTCCCTCTATGCAGTATAGAGTAACAAACCTGCTTGATTAATAAGCTTTTCCACATAACTATGAGGACATGCGCTAGAAGACCGATGACTAAGGAATATTTTACAATTTCTGAAAATTATCCACTCTGTGGCAGGATCATACGCTGACTATAGCATTGATCCCATGGCCCTATTTTCATCAGTAAGACACACTAAGCTTTCTGTCTAGAAAAAAAACACATAGCTGCTTAAAGGAGGAATAAAAAATTTAGCTAGAAACGTAGAAAATGTAGGTGATAAAACAGAGGTGTTCACTCTCCGTTTCTTAAAGCTGATAGGGTGTAAGGAAAAGAGAAGTCAAAGCACATCAGCATTAGCTGGGGGACCATAGGCTTACTTTCTTTTTCTTTGAAGAATGAAATGTCCTGGGGGTAGGAACCTCCCACCTGCTTTGCTGACAGGGTAGTGCAGGAAAGTGTGAGCTGTATATAGAGTTCTGAGAGGATTTTTTAGTCACTTATTAATATGTAAAATATTAAAGTATTAGTGGATAGTTAGAACAAGTATATCTTCATTTAAGGCATACATTAGAGCACCAGGGGAAAATGACAATGGTGTACAGGTATGGAAAAAGGATTCTTCAGGTAAAAAGGACTAACTCGGTTCAAGCTATGGATAACATTGCATGCATTTCTCTATGGCAAGAGAACATTGAAGATAGAGATGCGCTGGTGTATATAAAATAACTGGGGAATTTCCCATGAGAATATGAACTGGGCATGAAATTGTGCATGTTTATGTACAACTAGAACTTGTCTACTACAAGTAAGGCCCTGAGTGAAAAATGGGGAAGACTTCTAGGGAGCTAGCATTAAATTACAGAAAACATTAAGTAGTAAGAAAGAGTACAAACTGTTCTAGCCTCTAGCCCAATGTGGCCTGTGAAAAAGATTGACAGCTTCTAGAAAATGCCAGTGTATTTCAGAGAGCTATGTCTCTATATTCAAATTGCTATTTTGAGAAAAAGAGGGAAGACTAATGGAATATTTCCATGATGCATTGAACTTTGAAAATGCTTCTTATAATATTTCTTTATCTGTTCTATACCAAGTCCAATGTGTCATGGATAGCAGACTTTCATAGAATTCCTCCAAGGAGGTAATTCGCACAACTGCTATTTGTCATGAGATGTTGACCGGGACCTTGCCTTATTAACTTGCCCATCTTCATTAAAATAATTTCATCATATAAGCAAAATAAGGCTAATCTCTGAATGTTTCATAGGTTAAGAAAGACACCTGAAAGTCATACATTAATATTGATGTAATTCTCATGAGTTGAAATGGCCTGCTACAACTCTAAAATTCTTAGAAATAAAGTACAGCTCATGTCTATGAATCTAAAACAACTGCAATGGACTTGAGGGTATTGTTGAACGTTCATGCCTGACATTTCCCAAGCTATCCACACTTCATGTAACTATTATAAGATGTGCCAGGTGAGACTGACTTTTAGAAAAGAAACAAGGCTTTTGAGTTCATGAAGAAACTTTTAGAAGAAGCTAAATGGATGTATATCTCAAAACCTGTTTCTCTCATGTGACTGATCTGTAGAATCTCAGAGAGTTGGAGTTTATGTGAAAACAAAGAGAGAAACCCTGAGCAAACAGTGAACAATTCCAATAGATTTTAAGTACAGTCATTAAGTGGGGCAGAAGTTCAGTATGCAACACAAGAATAGCAATTGCTAGTTGCAGGTTAAGCATTGCAGCAGAGAGGATCCAGGACTAGTTCCACTTCAATAACAATAAAACAATAAAATCATTGCACCAATTATATAGTTAAGATCCTGGTCAAAGACTGATTGGTTAAACTTTTTTTCTGAAATAAAACAAAATTAGACTCTATAAAATGGCATGAATAGATAATTTAGAATTCACAAATATTGCCAATTAATGCCATTCAGAGTGTGTTGAGACCACTGTCCTTTTAAGCCAATGAGCTCTTCTCTAAAATTGTAAGAACAGCGCCAAATACAACAGTTACTCATCCTTGTAAGTGACTTGCACAGTGATGGCATTGGTAAGGATAACAAACGGGCCTAAATTGCTACAGTAACATCTTGTGTCTTTGAGTTATTAGTCAGAGAGTCCTTTGAGGTCCCTAATTTGTGTTCCCTGTTCTTGATTGCTCTCCAAAGTTAGGCACTGATTTAACTCCTGAAGACACCCCACTGAAGTGGTTGTAGTATATGGAGAAACAAATGTGACTGAATAGGAAACTTATTCCCTGCTATCTAGGTTTTACAAGGCTGAAAGACACAATAATGTCACAAGGGGAAAATATCACCAAAATTTCTACTTTATTATGTAGCCTGCATACTACTTCAGCAATGTAACAAGTAACATATGCCTGTTGATTCAGGAGTAGCACAAAGTATATGGGCAAAACCAAGTATTTTCTGGTTTGAGTTGAAACACATTTCTCAGAAGGGACTCATGGCTGGTACTGTAAAGTCCCTCAAAATTCTGTGCTTGGGCAGGCCATAGACCATAGCAAGGAAGTTACTGCTCACGCTATTTTGCTAAGTAAACATAAAGTGAATGCAAAATTGCCTTGTAAATATTTATGTGCAGTACTATAGATTATTTCTATTATCAAATCTAGAAAGACACTGCTTTATGCACTGAGCAGTACAGACACACTTGGAAGTAAGTAAATGGCTCTGAATTCTCTAAATGGGCACCAATATCACTCAAGGCTTAGAGAACATAGTTGCAATTCCAGGATTTATACAGTTAACCAATTCTAGACAGTAGTCAGAGGCCTCAGCCCGAGGCTTTACAGAAACTTAACAATTTCTCTAAAGATCTATACATGGTTACCAGTTGCTAGAACAGAAAGAATATTTTCCCCTTGTGAGGTAACTGCCCAAAAGTTACTCATCTGTCTACAGGCAATTCTGAATAAATCCATTGTTTCATTTAATAACAGTTGAGAGATACTGTATCTTTGTTTTTATTATAGCCGTTTTCTCTGGAGCATCTCAGAGAGCATCCACAGAGCACTGGATGCTGATATAAGTGATATTTAGCTAATAATTAATGTAGTACTAACGTTCATCAGTTAAATCCAAAGTCATTTCCTAATTGAAGGTGTTTATAAGAGAAGAAGTTGATTTGTCAAGAAGCTGTGTCAAGTATTTAAATGTTGAGGTTTAGCCTTTAAAAACAATGGCTTAAAAAGCCATTGTTTCTCTATAAGTTGAATTATATTAATTTTATCAGGTTATTGTTTTACAATAGACTCAGTGACTATGATTTACCGTATCGTGTTGATTAGTTACAGTTTGGTCGTTAATATTAATAATGGAACATGAAGAATGATTCCTGATATATGAGTGTCTGAGTTCTGAATTGACTGATGTGACTTATACAAAGGGTTCTTTGTAATTATTTATCTTGACACTCTCTGATTCCATGTCATATTTTGAATTTAATCCTAAAGTGCATCATCATTTGCCAAGCTCTTTCCATTAGAATGTATGTGTCTTTTGTGTAAGGTATTTTTTAGGTGTATCTAATTTGTATCTCTTTTGTCTTTTATAGTACCTGGCTATTGTAATCATTAAATATTTGCAAATAAATGAATGAAAACTTTGTTATTATAAATTTTATACTTTTTATAAATTCTTATGTACTCCTGAAGTTTATCTTTCAATTGATTTTTACCACAAAAATTCATTTAGATTGGCTGTTGTCTCATAGTAACAAAGACATAATAAGATAGGGAAAAGAATCACTGTACTTCTATAATATACAAAAGTACAGCTCAATTGATTTGTACTAGTTTGTTTGTGACCAATAAAGCAAACATATTAAGCAATCATATTACATGCTTAATACTGGCGTTGTATAACAATGACAAATAAATATACTCCTTTTTGACTTTCTGATATCAGAAAATATTTAATCATCTATACAATGTCTCATAATGTTATAACATCATGGAAAATTAGTTTAATTATTACAATATTTAAAGTATGGCTCATTATTATTATTATGTTAGTATTTATTAGACAGATGTTTTGAAGGGGTTAAATTGAATATGCTTCAAAAATGAGAAAATCGACTCCTATAAAATTTAAATGCAAGATATACTATTAGTACATAGGAAAGAGTTCAAAGTACACAAATCGAGCTATAAGATATGGAAAATTTTCTCACACTTGTGAATGTAAGCAACTAAGAAAGAATCAAACACAGGAGTAAATTTAACCAGTATTTCAGAAACTACCTCCTCAATGCTTAGAAAAGCCTGCTGGTAATTTCAAACAGCACAGACTCTTTACTAACGTCACCATTGATAATGCATTGAAAAAACTGCCAACTAACAGTCTTCATAAGAGGTGGTTTTCAAAATGCTTCTAGTATTTAGTGGACTTTTTTCTTTCTTAGAGAGAAAAGGTTGCATTGTTTTGTTTTGTTCTATTTAATTCTTTAGCAGGGTCTACTTTGCTATACATTCTTAATTAGTTTTCAAATGTTCATATTAAACCACAGTAACTATAACAATATCACCTTCTTTTATTCCATTCCATGAAATTTTGATATTGTATACTTTTTAATTTAGCACACGAAAGAAAGTTCTTCATTGTGATATTTTCTACTTGTGTCATCATAAGTTTTTATAATTTATCATCTAGCTCTGACACCCTAACAATGTTTTACGGCTAATTAGTTTATTTATATACAGCATTTTACACCAATAACTCAAAATACTAAAATTTAATTAAAAATGTGTTAAGTAATGTATATCAAAATTTAAACTAAGACTTTTTTTGTGAATATAAAACTGAACTAAAATGATATCTCTGAAAGTTCCTATTTTTTACTTGGTGTACTTGTGATAGCCTGATGCCAAGATAGTAGTATTTTTAAAATAATTTGTTTTATTTTAAATTTATTGTGAGTATAAATGTGTATGAAACTGTGGATGGTACTTTCAATTCTCTAGGACTCACAGAACCATAGGAGGATTTAGCATGAAAACAAGCAACCAGAAATTTCAAAGCGTTTTGGTTGAGTTACTTATAAGCACAGTTATGCTGAAAAATTATTCTCTTTCCCATTCTTGGTCTAGTTGATTGATGTGAAGAGAAAGCAATTTTTGGTATTTATGTTAATTCCACACACCCTGAAGTTGATGTAGAACCCATACAAACATTAAACAATGTAAATAAGGTATAATGTACATATGAGGGGAAAGGCACAGGTGTTAATCCCCATTCCTTTTTAAATATCTGTTTTAAAAATCTGAAGATTTAAAAACTATAAGAAAATAGCATTTGTAATCCATCTCAGTAATACAGGAGGTGTTTGCACTAGACCCTTGCTTTACTTTTATCAGGTAGATCTTGAATAAAAATCAGACAATTTCCCCAATTCAAACCTTTTCTTATCTTTAAAGAAAATGCCTATTTAAAATTTAATTTTGTAAATGTCTGGACAACAGTTTGTGTGACGTTATGCTTATTCATTTTCAAAGAGTAGCCCAGCATGGCCTGGAACTCACCTATCCTGTAGTGGCCTCAACCTCCTAGTGTCTAAGTAGTGTATTTTTTCTTACCTGAAAGCATGTGTTAGGATTAGTTAACGACTGTTAAAAGCAGTTTTAACAAACTTTCCACATCTTGCAAAAGAAGAGGGTAGTGTTTTTTTGTATTTTGTTTGTTTGTTTGTTTTTTGTTTTTTGTTTTTTTCCTGCACGGAACACAGCTCTCCGAGAAATTATGCACACCAAACATTAAATTACTAAAGAAATCCCATCATTCGTTGGATGTATATACCTGCATATGACTCTTCAGCTGCTTGTTGGGTCTTTGGAGGGCAGTGACCTCTGGGGTTGAATTAGGGAAAAGCTGAAAGAAGCGGAGGAGGAGGGCGACCCTGTAGGAGGGCCAGCAGTCTCAATAAACTTGGACCTCCAAGATCTCTCTGACACTGGATCACTAACCAGGCAGCATACATTGGCTGAGATGAGGCCTCCAACACACTCACAGCAGAGGACTGCAGAGTCTGGGTTCAGTCAGAGAAGACTGAGACCCAAGGAAGTGGAGAGGACTCGGGGGTGGGAGTAGGGAGTAGGGACTTCCTCTTAGGGAACGGGGTTGAGGGAAGAGGTATGGGATGTGGAACAGTAGACTGGGAAGGGGATAAAATCTGGCGTGTAAAAAAAGATTAAATAAAATTTAAAAATCCTATCGGGAAATGTGTTATGTACAAAATATAAACAAACTCTAGTATCAAAATCTGTACTATATAGTTATACTTAGAATAAAGAAAAACACATACCAGGTTTTATTTAAATTGTTTAACAACAAATAATATATTAAAATACTGTCCATCAGAACAAGAAATGCTTAGTAAAATTGTTAGCTGTATATTTAAATAACAGGGCATTATTGGTGATCCATATTTTTACAAGTAATATTCTAGCAATAATTTTTTATCTTCTTCTAGCAACCAGTAAATTTTCAGAAAAATAAATAATTTATGTACATTTTGAAAAATATTTAAATATAGATATATTGTTGTGTAATGTTTAGAATTTTTGAAATATGAAAAGTCATTAACCTACTAATTCATTTACCAAAATAGTGCTGAACAACTTACTAAATAAATGTGCATAAGTAAATTACTACTTTGAGATGGAAATTACAGCAGTATTTCCAGAAATTCATAATGTGGCCTAAAATATAGGCAGCCCTGAGTTTGATCCCCAGGGTACATGGCGTCACACTTGAAAGGCAGAGACATGGTGAGAGAAGTCAGAGGTCATAATCAATTTTATGCCAGATTGGTATTAATCTGACCATTTTCTGGTTCATGAGACCTTGACTATAAAGTACTCCCTCATCTTCAGGCTCAGGGAACCTTTCGTTTTCTTTTCCTTTTTTGATGACATCAGCATTTTTAAAAATTAAATATTTTATTTATATTTCAAATGTTATTTCCTTTCTAGGTTTACCCTCCGGAAAACCCCATCCCATTCCCCTCCCCCTGCTTCTATGAGAGTGCTCCCCCATTCTTCCACCCATTCCTTCCCACTTCCCTGCCCTGGCATTCCCCAAAACTGTGGAGTATTAGCATGTTGGATCTTTTAGAAAAGAGGGAAATATTAACTCTATTTCCATGTACTTTAATATTGTGGTAATCCTCCCAGAAATTACAGTTATAGGATTGCCACAGAGAAATCAATCATAAAGCAAGACAAGAAACCTGATTATTTCATTATTTTTTGAGACTATAATATAATTGTATCATTTCCTCTCCAATTTCCTGTCTAAACTTTCCAAAATATCTCTTTGTGCTTTCAAGTATATGTACTCTTTTTTCATTAATTTTTGCTGGATATATGTATATGAGTATAAATTTCAAAATGTGTAACTACAACTAGCTCAGTCTATATCATGTTACTTGTAAGTAAATGCGGGAGAAATAATCTTCCCCAGAAAGAGGACAATATGTACTTGTGACTATTGTCATTACCAATTTTTATCAATCTCATGGGTTCTGCTCATGTAGTGTGGACACAAATGAGAAAGAACAAAAATCAACCAGAAAACTTTATGTGTAATAATAGAACCTAAACCTTAGAAAAAAATATAACAGCATTGGATGTATATTTTAATAGATGAATTACGATTTCTTAATTGATTTTAAAAATTCACATGAATATATTCCATAGAGAAGTGGACCAAGTTTCTGTTTCTCAACTGTGAAAAACCATGAGAGCTCTATTAATTCGTATTTAGTGATAAACTAGGTTGAGTCTAGACACATCCAAATTTCATCCTTCCAGAGCTCCTATAAGGCTCCTTGAAGGTAATCACCACAGGAACTATTACATCACAATGAATTACAGGAAGAAGGAATGCTCAATGAAGTGTTTCAAAGAGTCACAGAATACTTGAGACAGATTCTGAGCTAGAAAGTCAATGTTGTAGTTAATACATATGGATCCTCAACTCACGTGTGACTCAAACTGTCCACTCTGCAGTCACAATTTGTTTCTATGCTTGACTGCCTCAGAGACAGGTCTATTCAGGCTGCCTTTCTGTAGCTTTGCAAGGGTAGACCACACCTCTAGGCAATGAATAACTGCCGAAGTCACTGCTAAAGTGAAGAGAAATGCTTGGGTTTCCATAGGGTAATTAGGGTGCTCACATCCAGCTCTGGTCTCCCTTTGCTGATACTAGATAGCCTGACAAACATTGGCATGTTTTCCCCTGTCAGTAACAAAAGCCCTAAAACGTCGGAAACTTTATGTTTATCCATATACCATAATGGTAGCTCCCCTGAAGGGATACCTACCACTTTCCATATAAGGCAAAGATGCCATCAATTTCTGAAGAACAATATTATCTCACAATTTCTGTTTCAATAACTTTCCATTTGAAAATAAAGCAGACAGGAACTTAGATGTGCACAATCTATGGAGCTGTTCACTCAGTATAATTTTCATAACACCTACATTTCCTTTACCCAAAGGAAATTATCATTATCTCCACACTTTTAATCAGCATTTAGATAACCATTAGCGGGTAGTAAATAGGAGATGATTAATCAGACCCACCGCTCAATGCTGGGTTAATAGCACTTCCATAAAGTGGTCTCACATAAACTTAGCCATAAATCCACTGTCCTTGCTCCTCCCATAGCTGTGTCACTGTCCTTGTCCCTGTCTCAGTGGAAATATTAAACTTTATTATCACCTGTATAATTGATGTCTTTGATCCATAGATGAAAATGTATCTGATATTTTTAATGTTTCACTTGCCTCTTTGCTGTGTTTAACTGTATATTTATTTGTATATAGTACTTCTCTTTATCAGAAAAAAATTTATTTCAATAGTATTTCCCCTTTATAAGTCTATGTTGTTCTTTCTCAACATAGACATATCTTCTATGTCTCATGATCTTTTCAATGACTTTTAATTGTTCTGCAGTGTTTGCTGATTAAATTAATGAGTATTTCATTAATGATGAAATTAAGTAATTAATTCACTCTGATCAATATAATTCAGTGAGCAGGTTTTATGTTCACAATAACTTAGTTAAGCTTTCATAGTTAAATTATTTGCCTGATTATTTATATTTATTTTATTGTGGCATTTATTATTCCTTTAAGAATGCACAATAGACTTTAAAATATTGCTATCTTTAGCCCATTCTTTAAAATTATTTGTCAGAGATTGCAATAAATTGCATTTATGATGATTGACTGTATTTTCAGATTGTAAATTTTAATAGTTATATTTTATATGGAAGTTAATTTCTTCTATCTTTAACATGTTTATATATTGTAAGTTTCTTTCCCTCTCATATTTCATCTTTCCTCATTTACATTAACATGTCTTTTTTACTGGATTTGTGATTCTCTCACTAAGTATTTTTTCTCTACCATTCAAAATTTCAGCTCTGTTCTTTAAAGATCAATTGTAGTTCACAAGTTTATATTTTTATTGGTAACCTTTTTTTTCTCAACCTAGTCGCAAAACAGTTAGGCATTTACAGAAATCATAGTTATATGAGTAATCTTTGTCTTTTTTAGTGTATTGAGTAAGTAACCTTGAAAAAACTTAAGATACAGTTCTTACCATGCCAATGGAAAAATATACTCCAAAGAAATTAGAAAAGAGAAATCAAGAGAGACCAGAGAGAGAACCAATAGATTTATAGGTTCATAGATAGATAAATAGATGAGTATATAATAGCTATGTCATATATAAATGATAGATGATACATAGGTAGATAAAATATTAAAATATTTTGGGTGAGGTATCAATTCATAGTAATAGACAGTGAACCTAATGAAATAATAAAAATTATCTAAAGAAGGCAGTTAAAACACTATGTGGCAGATAAATTGCATTATTTAATGAAAACCTAATAATTTAAAATAATGTTAAAAATGAGTCAGTAGAGAAAGTGCTAATGTCTTTATAAAAGAGATATCTGCAAAAATTCCTGAATATAAATTTCAAAACAGAAACAAAAGAAAAAATGGCACACCATGTAGAGAATGTCCAATTTGTTAATCACATCAAGAAGAGAGGATGGGAAAACACGTGAAATATCGCATTGCTTGTCCACTTGGTGGTGACAGGCTGAGGAAGGGAATTCTGATACAGCAGTTTCTATTCAAAATAGAAGAGTAGCTCTACAGTATAGGAAGGTTATTTTTTCCTACATCACCAACTACAGGATGGAAAGGTAGAAGGAGAAATTTAGAACACAACTGAAATACAAAATAGAGAATGGTAGCTACAATGGTGGGGAATGCACCACAACACTTAAGATCTCTGAGTGTACTTTATAGAGATTTATTTTTTCCAACTCATTGACATTCTTGATAGTAGTATGTTTTTATAAGTAACAGACAGTGGAACAGAAAAAGGCATTAGTATAGGGTTAGATTTATAGAAGTTTAGGTTCTGTGAAACACTTTAAAAATGAATTAGAGGTAATAGCCAGTCACAGAAAGTACACTGGGCAGAAAGAAATATAAGGAACAGCCCAAATGGCCTGTCAACTTGTGGATCTGCTATAGTCAAAACTGGTATAGAACGGTGGAGTTACCAATATACTCAAGGCACAGGGTTGAATTTATGAATTATTGATTTTAAAAGTAGTGTAGTTCAGATGTAACAATAATTATGACATAACTGTAACAGAGGCATTTCAGAGGCATCTAGACATGATTTCAAGAAGCTTTAATGTTCAGTGATCGATGATCCTTTATATGAACACTGAATTCACCAAGAATAATGAAGTTGAGTATCTTCAAAAGAAGGGCTGAGTCAGCCACAACCTTCACAGTAGAGGAGTAATTGTAAAAGTGTGTAGGTGAGAACATAATAAGGAGAAAAGTGGTATATACAGAGCAATAAACCACAAAGAAGCATCTTTTCCTGGGATCGAAAAAAAAAAAAACATCAGTTTTTATAAACTGTAGGATGCATTAGAGGCTCTGGGCCACACTCAGAGTGGCTATTTCAGAGGACGCAGAGAACACTCTTCATTCTTCCATTTACATTATACACAACAATATCATTTGCTTTGGTCAAGTACATGTCAGATGTGAAAGATATTTCTGGAAAATTATTTTCATGACGGTATAAAATATAGTAAGAGGAAGTAAAATGATCCTACAGAGGGTGGACAAGACAAGCCCACAGGAGGAAAAGAGCCCCAGGAGATGTCGAAAGAATCCGACAGGAGTCCCATGAAAATACTAAGCTAATAGCTCTAACACAGAAGACCTGATGCAGTCCCCTGCAGCCACGGGGTTTATTGCCTCAGTCTCTGTAAGCTTTTCATTCAAAGGATCTCGTTATCCTTCCCTCTGGCTCTTAGTCTTGTTCTGCTTCCTGTTCTGTGAAATTCAGTGAGCTTAGAGGGGAGGGATTTAATGGAGATCTTCAAATTAGACTCCTTTCCTTTCACATAACGTCTATCCGTAGGTCTCTGAATCTGTTTCCATCTGCTGCCAGATGAGTCCTCTCTAATCACAAGTAGATAAGGCATTGATCTGAGTAGAGCAGAATATCATTAAGAATCATCTTATTGATTTTTACAGAAGACTTGTGTCATGGTTTACCTGAGATCTCCGGGCTACCTCGTCTCTGGTTCTTGGATTACTCAAGCAGTGTCTGTCAAGTGTTCCTTCTTGTGGGGTCGGCCTTAATTCAAATCAGATATTAGTTAACTACTCTAACAAGTTTTGTGCCATTGCCCTAGCATGTGTTGCAAGTGCAACAGAATATAGATGAAAGGATTTGTGGCTAGGCTGGGAAACAGGTTTCTCATTTGGTAGTCTCCAGAATACATTCTTGCACCGAAGGAACTAGATTGTAGGGGTAAAGTCCCCATGTAGGCACCAACTCAACTTCTCTGTGTTCCGTGAGTTGTATGGAATTTGCCTTCAGCCATGGGGTCTCACTGTCAGTTTGCAGAGAGCAACCTTTTGACCTATCATCACCCTGAGTGATTTAGGAATTCCCAACAACTTAATTGAACAAAACCAATTACCCCCACCTTGCCTGGCTACGAGATGGCTAGTTGAGTTTCCATATGCTTCATTACTAGGATTCCTCCTTACGAACACCACTGTAGACTCCAGGAAATTTCCACTGCACTAGGCTTCCACACCACCACCAAAATATCCCCCAATTCCAGTTGTCTCTCCCCAAACTCTCTCCCTCTATTCCATCTTCCCCATCCCCGGCCCCTCCCACTTTCATTGTCACCCACCCCAACGTCCGCCCATAAAATCTTTTCTATATTTCCTTTCCAAAAAGATTTATGCATTTCTCCCTAAGCATAGATCCTCCTACCCACTTAAACATTTCTCTCCTCCTCCCCTTTCTAACCTTTTTGGGTCTATGGATTGTAGCTGCATTATCATTTAATTAATGGCTAATATATACTTATAAGTGAATACCCGTCATGTTTCCTTTTATGGGTCTGGCTTGCCTCACTCAGGATGATATTTTCTAGTTCCTTGCATTTGCCTACAAATTCATGGCATCATTTTTTTTGTAACAAGTAAGTAATAGCACTTGAAAATGTACCACAATTTTTTTATTTGTTTTTCTGTTGAGGGGTATCTAGGTTTATTCTAGTTTCTGGCTATTATAAACAAAGCCTCAGTGATCATAGCTAAGCAAGAGTCTTTGTGGTGGGGTGGAGCAGCTTTGAGTATATCCCCATGAGTAGTATAGCTGGGCCTTAAGACAGATTGGCTCTCAAGTCTCTGAGAAACTAGTATATTGATTTATTTTGTTTGTACAAGTTTGCACTCCCAGCAACAATGGGGAAAGGTTCCCTTTGCCCTACATCCTCTTCAGCATTAGCTCTCATATGTATGGCCTTAGTCATTCTAAAAGGTGCATGATGCAATCTTATAGTACTTTGGGCTTACATTTTCCTGATGGTGAGGATGCTGAACATTTATTTATTTAAATGTTTACAGCCATTTGAGATTCCTCTATGGATATTTCATTGTTTAAATTAAGATTTTATTTTGATATTTATATATCAAGTATCAAGTTTCCTGAGTTCTTTATTTATTTTGCCCATACACACACACACACACACACACACACACACACACACACACACACACACATCTATCAGAGGTGGAGTTGGTAAAAATCTTTCCCTATTCCATAGACTGCCTCTTTGACTGAACCAAGGTGCCTTTTACCTTACAGAAGAAGCTTTTCCGTTTCACGAGGTCCTATTTATCAATGGCCAATCTTAGTGACTAAGTTATTTTTGCTCTGTTTAGAAAGTTGCCACCTGTGCCAATGCATTTAAACTTTAAACTTTACCCCAGCTTCAGTTTATCTGCTTTTATGTTGAGGTCCTTGATCCAGTTCAACTTGTATTTAGTTTGGGATGATAATAAGTATCTATTTGTATTCTTCTGCCTGTTAACAGACAGTTTAACCACCACCATTTGTTGGAGATACTGTCTTCTTTCCAGTGTGCATTTTTGCCTTCTGCAATGCCTCTGCCATAAAAGGTTAGGCAAACCACCTAAATTAAGTGATGCTATTTTTAATTTTATTATTCTATTTTATGTGTATGATATCTGTGTATCTCATCTGTGATATCTAATGTTTTAGTGCATTTTCGTGTTTCTTTAAAGAGAGCTCACCTCATCGAGTGCTTGTAATGCACTTAGATATGTTCAATGTACTTTATACTTTTCATAGTCTATAATGTTTACTGTGACACATATGCTCTTATACCTATAATCTCTTTGAAAATACAAGTGGGTCTCAAAGACTTTCAGTGTATTGTTCAAGATTATATTTCCAATAAAGTGCGAAGGGGTGTGAGGAATCTGGCTGAGTCAAATAGCATTCTACTCGCTATCATTCATTATTAACCTGTTTGAACCCAAGATACAGTTGAAACATTGGTTATCATTCTACTTAAAATTGTGTCAAAGGATATTGACATTTACAGAGAGGCATTGTTCTTAAAAACATGGAAAAATTTATCTACATCAATATTTGTTTTTCTCAGATATTTTATAAATAGTTATATAAATGTAGACTGACATGATTTCATATATCAGATATAGTACATATATATGAACAGAATTTATCTATTAATATAACCATAAAACAACATACCTTAACTGTATAACTACTGTAAAATTTTACTTTTAAAAATCAAATTTTAAAAGTCGAATTTGGTTCTTTTAAGACGTAGCATGATTATTATGGAGACAGTTTGAAAGCAAATCCATGTATAATGGTTTTTGAAGTATGATGAATATCCACATTGTATATCTTATTCAATTAGCTATTCAACCTGAGTCATTCGTAAGACAAATGTTAGATAAATTGTGTAAAGAATATATGGAAATGAGTATATTTACAGTAATGCCTACATCACAGTAATACTGTTCATTCGGGGTGGTATAATGACTTAAAATGACTGACAGACAAAATGATTCATCATACTTCAAAAAACATTTTACACCACCGTGACAGATTAATTTGAAAACAGGACACTAGGCATTTTGTTAGTAGGACTTTTTCCTGGCAATCATCCAAGGATTGCAACTGCACAACCTTACAAACAGCAAGGGATTGACTACCTTAACAAAGAGACTCAGCAGGGTAATGAGGGTTGCACATTAATTCTCACTGTGCATTGATGAGTTCTCTTTGAACTTTGCCAGGGCTTAAACAATGGTGACAGGTCTCTGGCACTTTCAGAATTATGTGTGTCCTGAACAAAGCTGCAGAGATAAGATTTGTGCATGCCTAATTTTCTTTTTCCTTTCTTAGTTTACTGTTGTAGGAAAACATCTTAATAATTTGTGATTGTTTTTGTATCAGTTAGAATTGCTGTCCTATAGAAGCTTATAAAACATAAGATATGAATACTTGCCACATTTTCATCTAAATGAATTAATTTGGCATCTAAGTTCTTAGGTAAAAAGACATTTTTTTACATTTTAATGACAAAAGAGAGAAAGTGTATACACTAGGACATATCAATTTCTAGATATTGCTTTTATTTTAACCAACAAATGTGAGAGTGTGCTGCCTCTACTTATTCATATAAATACCAAAATTTATTCTAAAAGAAATATTTTTCCTTCTTAAATTTTGCTTAATATTGGACTTAAACTTTATTGCACCTCAAATTACATTCTTATTTTTATTGTTGATCAAGTAAGATCCACACATTGTGTGGTCTATGTTTTTTGTAAATCTGTATGTTTCTAGAAAAAAAAGATATTCAACAAAAAGAAGTCTGTGATAAAAATAACACAATGAGTGACTAGAAGTGCAAAGTAAAGCAAACAAATATCTTAACTATACCAATAATGGTTACATAAAGTGATAATAATATTAATGTGATTTTTAATATTAAAGAAAAATCAGGTTAGAAATACTATGGTAGATATAAGCAGTTCAATGATGTTTGACAATTTTAATTATCTCATAATGAATCTATCATGATATACAGCTTTAATTAAAAGTTAGCACAGGAAACCAGGAAAGGGAATAACAATCAAAATGTAAATAACAAATACCCAAGTTAATAAAGATGAAAAAAAAAACTAGGGAAGTCACACATAGTCTGACATGTAACACTGAAAACATTTGACTTTGTCCAGGAGAAAGGAAAGCTATAATAAGATTTGATCTGTATCTATGTGGAATTATTATACCCCCATTAGGGAGACAAATTTGAATAAAATGCTTTGTAATATCAAAATAAATAAATAAATAAATAAGTTAGCACAGATAAAGGAAAGCATTCATTGCCAGTCCCCAGTATAAAAAAAGAGCCTAAAAGAAAGACACATATCGATTTGATTATATAATTATTTGTTTACTATCTCTGTAAAGACTGAGGCCCTACAGTAAGGTAGGTATCTTGGGAGGGATACAAAAATAAGTTGAAATCATGTTTGCCTTCATTGTAACATTGACACAAATAGGAACCAAATCCTTTAAATATTACATTTGTATGAGATCAAAACAAACACTCTTCATATATACCTTAATAAAAATAAATCTTCAAAACTTTAAAGTATACACACAAGTATTTAATAACATTAAATATTAAATCAAATATAAGAAAATAAATATAAGTAAAGTATAAGAATTGATCAATTAATAAATCTCACAATCTCTCTGCCCACCAATTATCTAAATCAGAAAATGATTTTTTAAAAAGTGACCAGATGAAAATCATAATTAAATATGTAAAAGTGGACGCTAGAATGTTGGCTACAATATTACCATACTGGGGGTCCAGAAGTGCCTGGAACACATAAAAGTTAATTAGAATTGATCTAGAATTTATGTATAGGACAGTTTATGATTGTGACTTGAAACAAACGTTTATATTTTAGTAGCAAGTTAGGAAACAAATGCTTATATATTAGGTAAAAGGAAAGGGAAGTTTCCATAAATAGTCCATAACTGATTTTAAAAGACACAATGAATTTCTTGGTATTTAAGAAAAAGTATAGAATCTTTTATGAATTCCTCTCTTTAATTTTTTTGTTTGCGTTTTGTTTTTGTTTTTTATTGAATATTTTATTTATTTACATTTCAAATGTTATCCCCTTACCGGATTTGAATTAGAGTTTGTCATCAATCAAGTTGTTCTTCAATACAGGGAAATGATCCTGAGCAAATCGCAGTTCATGCTTAACTCACCCGGGACAGTATGCAATTTACTTCCCTCATGAGCTAGTATCTGCTGAAATTAACAGCAGCACTGAAAACACTGGTTTGATACAAACATCTGTCCCTTTATTACAGTGTAACAATAGCACCGTCCCTGGCTGTGGTGCTTGTAAACATGACTAGATATGCCCTCAGGTCCTTAAAAAGTAATCAGCATATCTCCATTACTTTGTTATGTAAGTTATAAGAAAAAATGTCTATCTTACCTACAATGCATATTTTTAAATTTTCTGTGCCTAAACCATGATTGACACAAAACTGCTGAATTAATAATACTAAACTGTATTTCTACTTAGAAATACCATGAAGAATGTTTTATTAAAACAATTGTCCAATTTCCATATATCAAAAGTACTTCGATAAGAAACTTATATGAAGCGAAAAATTCATTTCCATTAATAAAGAAATAATATTTTTTTAATTAAGAAAAGCATACTATCATTATATTGTCATTAAAAACATTGAGTCTTTTGCTTCACGTTTTCTTTGCTTGGTTTCTGTTTAGAGTTTTCTGTGTTCTAAAGAACAGACCCTCCTGAAAACATTTTGTTTATATCTGTTTTAAGAGTCCTGTTACTTCCATATCTCTATTAATAACAGGTGCAGGTCAGCATTTACTATTTAATAACAGGCACATGCTCTGGACTTCACAGACAAATTTTCCAGCCCACTGCTCCAGCTATGGTTCTGTAAATTCACAGTGTGAATCAAGTACTTACATTGGCTTGTGATTAAAATAGTGCCAGTGCTCAAGACAGGCTCCAGAGCCAACTTCTTTTGAGGAAACCTTTAGCCTTAATATATATTTTCATTTTCACGTAAGATGTTAACAAATTTCATCTCTAAGTCTTTTCCATCCAAGTTTACTATGTTAATTTATAGATTTTTAAAGTTTTTTTTTTTTTTATAAAGAAATTCTATCCAGGTTCCATGAACAAAATGATTCTGTGTGCTTCAGTGAGATAGAAATTACTGGCTCATTCTCTATGAAAAAAATTCTATAGAGAACATCTTTCC
This sequence comes from Rattus rattus, assembly GCF_011064425.1. Lineage (NCBI taxonomy): Eukaryota > Metazoa > Chordata > Mammalia > Rodentia > Muridae > Rattus > Rattus rattus. The sequence continues at coordinate 47,921,000 of NC_046171.1, forward strand.
AGCTTTTCTAATATACTTATCTGAACTCTAGGAGGTTCAAATTATCGTTAAGAGATGAAAGAAAAATTTATGAAGAAGAAAGAACGAAAAGAAGAGAGAAAGCTCTATTAAAATAGTTTACAAAAAATAGTTTACAGTGTCAGGTAAGATGACAATAACTATATCGTTGAATACGGAAGGGTTAGACAAAACTCTTTAACAAAGAGACAAACAATCTTTTTAAAGACATACAGACACAAACATTAAAGCTTTTTTGTAAGATTAATTTTCCATACATTCCTGTATTTTTCTTTTACATTTAGGTTTCTAATGTAAGAAAATATTTTTCTTTTAATTTCTTCCTTTATATTTTTTCTTTTAATGCTCTCATATATCCCTTCTTTCATGTTTAAAATTTATGATATATGAAATGTATGATTTAGTAATATATTATATACTAATTATTACCTGTTCATTCTATATAATGTGACTTGTACATATCTCTTCAGGGCTGTTTTCCAACCCTGAAGATTTCTTAGTTTCTTGTAGTTTTTTTATATAGACTTGAGGCCTCATAGTCTTTCCTTCATCCACTTTGGCATGCTTGTTGTTGTCCTTGTTTATTTCATATTTATGCAGTCATATTAGTGAGAATTTATGGACATAGGAATTTCTTTGGTAATGTGTATGGCCAACACTCATGTGTGAGTATAAGCACACACACACACACACACACACACACACACACACACATATATATATATATATATATATATATAATGTAGTTAGGGATTGTGCTGGTTTAGTAAAGTGATGGTGACAGGTTTTCCTCCAAGACCTATGATTTCACTAGCCCTAGATAGTTGGCAAAGTTTCTTGTAATAGGCATGATTTTTTTTCTTGTTGAGTGAGTCTTAAGCCCAACTAGGGAGTGGTTGGTTACAGTCAAGTTTTACATGCTCTACTGCACCCATAGGTTTATATAGCCATGAAGGTAATATTGTGGTCTATAGCCATTATACATTGAATGGGACTGTGTACTGCTTATCTTTTCTACAAGCTTTCAGGGCACCTCTGGTACCATGTTTAAAGTGTTTAAAGGACATGATGCCTTCAGCAATAGTTATCATACTTCTTTTAAATGCCATATGCTTTTTCCTACTTTCTAAAACTACCATATTTAGGAAAGAGAGGGATCATAGTATTAAATTTTAAACCACTGTCATTCGATTTGTCACCAACATATGAACCAAATTCAACTAGTAAGAAATTCAAGTGATGTATCATGTTAGAATGAAATAGAATCACTCATCAGCTGCTTGAGCAAATGTCAACTGCCAAAATAGTCTGTGGAACAAACATTACAGAATCTATAGCCACTGACAATATATACTTAATGCTCAAAAATCTCCTTGTATATACCATAAGGAAGCTCTTCCAAGTTATCTAGGAGACAGCTGGAAGCTCTTCAGCAGTTCTCTGACCTAGCACACTTCTGCAATGAGCTGAATAGTAATAGAGATCAAGTCAATAGAACAGAGCCAATCTAAAAGCTAGTTATGGATGCAAATGGGATATGGGATATAATTGAATGTTTATGATCAACTTGAAAAAGTACTAAACTGACCAACTTTAAAGAGTTAAACTGTGTATGTAATACTTTGTATGTTTTCAGGAGGAGGGATAACTCAGAAAAATATAATATGCCCATCAACAGTCATCAACTTAGGATAATAAGAAATTCAGGATAAACTCACACATCTAATTATTTTAATTAATTTTCTAAAATTAATAATAATCATAAGCGTTTCACAAATCCATTTTTGTTTTGGTTGTGAGTGGTGGTTTTCTTGTTTGCTCACTCCCTTAAGGAAGTGAGGGTTGGGGGGAATCCAAAGGCATACTATCACAATTCAAGGCAATATGGGCCAACTGTACCTGTTCTTTAAAGAAACTTGTTTTTGATTTAGTTTTGTTTTTTCTATTTTTGTAATAATACCCAGTGCCTTTTTAAGTTTCCCAGAAAACTAGCATTTTACTGCCTTCCTAATGTATAATAAAAGAGCAATCAGGAGGCAAAGCAAAGTACAGTGAGCTGTTTTAAGTCTCATTTATGAGTCATAAAGTGCTTGAGAGTGTTAAACACCAATTGCAATTCCATGGCTGCACACTGAGAAGCATTCAGACCACTGGGTCAACAGAACATTGTAGGTCTTCTTAAAGCAAAAAGGAGACATGAAATATGCCTGAATTAGGTCTTAACAGACCTCTGATTTTTCTCATAGGTGTTTATATGCTGAAATAAAATTTCTTTTTCATTCTTTTTCTTTTTATAATAAATGTGGATAGGTATTCAAGGGCTTGCTTTTAAAATATGAATAGCGCTTGAATTAACCAAAAGATACTTTTAAAAAGAAGAGAACTAGGGTTGGGGATTTAGCTCAGTGGTAGAGCGCTTGCCTTGCAAGCGCAAGGCCCTGGGTTCGGTCCCCAGTACTGGAAAAAAAAAATAAAAGAAGAAAACTAGCTCTAAATATAATCTCATTTAATAACAATGCTGTAGATTGATGCATGGTATTTAATAGAAAAGAAAAAGTATTGTGAGATAAACATTATTAGTGTAATACACTGTGATTATTGTAATAGTTGCCTTGAATGATCTTACATGCCATGTCCTGTAGTAAGTCTTATACACTGTATTCATGTGTTAAATTAGTCAGCTTCCCTAAATCAAGGTAAAGATGCTTAAATAGTTCAGCTATAAAGACAAAATTTATTTATTTAGATGTTTTCTAGCTTAATTATTATTATATATTAATTAGATATTGCAGGATGTATAATATTTATAAGCTATAGTGAATAGATTTTGTTAATATACACAAACCTGAGTCTCTTTGAAAGAGGATATTTTAAGTGAGAAACTGACTTTATCAATAGAAAGAATCAATAAGGAACCCCAACTGAGAAAAATCTGGAAACCAAACTTTCAGACATCAAAGAAGAACCTCAGAAGCCATCTTCTCAAAAGACTAAATAAGGTGAAAAAAATTAATTTCAAGCATTGAAGAAAAGAGTTTAGAAATGAATATTTTGTTCAAAGAAAATATAAAATTAAAAAAATGCTTGTGGAAACTTTCAGAAAATCTAGAACAGTATGAAAAATTGAAATCTATAAATAATCAGAATAAAGGAAGAAGAAGCCTTGTTCCAAGGCACAGAAAATATTCTTAATATAATCATAGAATAATTTTAATATAATTTAAAGAATGTTCCTATCAAAGTACAAGATGCTTACAGAACACCAAATAGACCAGAAAATAATAATGTCCACTCAGCATACAATAATCAAAACACTAAATGTACAGAACAAAGAAAGAATATTAAAAGCTGCAAGGAAAAAAGTCCAAATAATATTATAGTGGCACTGTATTCATGTGTTAAACTAGTCAGCTTATTAGACTTGTTAGAAATAAACCTGATTTCTCAATGGAGAGTCTAAAAATCAGAAGAGCCTGACCACATGTTCTCCAGATGCCAGCGCAGGATACTATACCCATTCAATTACAATAGAGAGAGAAAAGAACATATCCCATGATAAACCAAATTTAAGCAGTATCTATCTAGAAATCAAGCCTGCATGGCAGGTACTAGAAGGAAAATTCCAACATAAAGTGGTTAACTCATGCAAGTACACACAAGGAATTAAGTAATCCAAGAATATTTAGTGAATCTAAAGCCAGAAAAAACAACAACCACCCCTATACTTAAACACAGACACACACAGACACATTCACATGAAGAGGAGGGAGAGGGGAGAGGGAGAGGGGAGAGGGGGAGAGGGAGGGAGAGGGAGAGGGAGAGGGAGAGAGAGAGAGAGAGAGAGAGAGAGAAACACCCACAGAGGAAACAGAGAGGGACCATGTAGCTCAAAACAACAACAACAATAACAACAACTACAACAACAACAACATAACAGGCATCAAAAATATTGCTCACTAATTTCTGTCAACATCAATGTCTATTAAAGAGACATGACCTATTAGAATGGATATGAAAACAGGATCTATCCTTCTGATAAATCCTATGAAAACAGCTTACCATCAAGTATATATATTACCTCAGAATATAAGGATGGAATAAGATATTTCAAGTAACTGACCTAACAAGAGAGCTGGTGCATACATATTAATATCTAACAAAATAGATTTTAAATAAAAAAATAATCAAACAAGATAGGAAAAGACACTAATCATAATCATCAATGGATAACTGCATCAAGAAAACAGATTATTCTTAACATCTGTTCAGTAAACAAATTGGCAACTAAGGTCACAAAGGAAACACTAATACAGCTTAACACATACTTGCACTCACACAGAAAAAATGGAAGACTTCGATATCCCACTTTTATCAATAGCTCATCCAGACAAAACTATTTAAATATACATAGAGACATAAACCAAATAGTCTGAAGAGATATTTATACAACATTTCAACCAAACACAAGAGAATATAACTTCTTCTGAACACCTCAGGGAACTTTCTCCAAAATTCATTACATATTTAGACACAAATCAAGTCTCCACAGATACAAGAATATTAAAACAACTCCCTGAAATCTATATGACTAGCATGGATTAAAGTTTGGTATTAATAAGAACAGACAAATTACATATGTTTCAAATTCATGGAAGCTAAACAACATATTAATTAATGCAAAACTGACCAAGAAAATTACTTTCCAGAATTGAATAGAAATCAATACACAATATACTTAAACTATGACTATCAATGAAGGCAGCTCTAAGAGACAATAATTAGGACTAATTGCCTACAGATGGAAAGTTTCATATTAATAATTTAACAGCAAACCTGAAAGTTCTAGAACAAAAAGAAGTAAATAACATGAAATTTTCAAACTCAGGGCTGGTCAATAAAATTACAAACAAAAACTAACATTAACAAAAAAGCCTGAACAAATAGAAGAAGATTGAAATAATACCAAACATTCTATCAGATCACCAAGGACAAAGGTTTGTCTTCAATAACAACAAAATCAACAGAAAGTCCACATACTCATGGAAATTGAACAACTCTCTACTCAATGATAACTTGATCAGGGAAGAAATAAAGAAAGAAATTAAAGACTTATTAGAGTTCAATGAAAATGAAGGCACAACAGACTCAAACTTATAGGACACAATGAAAGCAGTGTTAAGAGGGAAAATTAAGTGCCTTCTAAAAGAAATTGGGGAGATTCTATTCTAACAACTTAATAGCACACCTGAAAGCTCTAAAAAATAAAGAAGAGCAGGAGGAGGAGGAGGAAGAAGAAGAAGAAGAAGAAGAAGAAGAAGAAGAAGAAGAAGAAGAAGAAGAAGAAGAAGAAGAAGAAGAAGAAGAAGAAGAAGAAGAAGAAGAAGAAGAAGAAAAGAATTAAACATACCCAAGAGGGTAGAAAGCAGAAATAGCTAATTAAGGGCTGAAATCAATCAGAAACAAAGAGAACAATACAAAGAATCAACAAAACCAAGAGGTGGTTCTTTGAGAAAATAAACAAGGTAGAAAAACTCTTACCAAAACTAAATAAAGGGCATGGAGACAGTATCCGAATTAACAAATCAGAAATTAAATGGGAGACATAACAACAGAAAATAATCAGATCTTACCACAAAAGACTATACTCAACAGAACTGGAAAATCTATATGAAATGGATAATTTTCTAGAAAGACACTACATACCAAAGTTAAATAAAGATCAGGTAAACTGTTTCAACCATACCATAATCCCTAAGGAAATAGAAATGGTCATTAAAAATCTCCCAACAACAAAAAGCCCAGGGCCAGAGGGCTTTAGTTCATAATTCTACCAGAGCTTCAAAGAAGAGATAATACCAATACTCCTCAAACTATTCCACAAAATAGAAACAGAACGAACACTATTTCATTCTATGATGCCACATTACTTTGATACTAAATCCACATAAAGACCAACAAAGAGATAGAAATTCAGGCCAATTTCACTTATGAAAATAGATGCAAAAATTATCAATAAAATTACTGCAAACTGAATACAAGAGAAATCAAAATGATCATTCACAATGATCAAGTAGTCTTAATCCCAGGGATTCAGGGATGATTCAGTATAGTAAAATCAATCTACGTAAACCATTATATAAACAAAGGCAAAGAACAAAATCATTTGATCATCTTATTAGATGCTGAAAAAGGCTGTGACAAAAATACAACACCCATTCATGTTAAAAGTCTTGAAAAGATCAGAAATCCAAGGCACATAACTAAATATAAAAAAAAGCATCATACTGTAAACCAACAACCAACAGCAAATTAAATGGAGAGAAACTTGAAGCAATCTGACTAAACTCAGGGACAAGAAAAGGCTGCCCCCTCTCACCCTATTTATTCAATATACTACTTGAACTTCTAGCTAGAACAATGCTGAAAAATTCTACCAGAAAACTCATACCTGATAAACAACTTTAGCAAAATGACTGGATATAAAATTTACTCAATCGAATCAGTAGTCTTTTTCTATACAAAGGATAAAAAGGACTGAGAAAGAAATTAATGAAACAACACCCTTCACAATAGTTACAATTAATACAAAGTACCTTGGTGTAACTCTAACCCTGCAAGTGAAAAATCTCCATGGCACGAACTTCAAGTCTCTAAAGGAAAAAAATTGAAGAAGACCTCAGAATACAGTGAGATCTGTCATGCTCATGGTTCTGTAGACTTAAACAGCAAAAATGGTCATCATATCAAAAACAATCTACAGACTCAATGCAATCCCCATCAAAATTCCAACTCAAATCTTCATAGAGATAGAAAGATCAATTCTCAACTTTAACTGGAATAAAAAAAAAACAAAACAGGATAGTAAAAACAAATAAAATAAAATAAAAGAACTTCTGGGGAAATCATCACATCACCCCCTGACTTCAAGCTACACTACAGAGCAATAGTGATAAAAATTTCATGCTCTTGGTATAGATTAATGGTAGATTAATGGAATAGAATTGAAGATGCAGAAATAAACCCACACACTCATGGTCACTTGATCTTTGACAAAAACTCCAAAACCATACAGTAGATAAAAGCAAGCATCTTCAATAAATGGTGTTGGTCTAACTGGTGGTCTGTATGTAGAAGATGAAAATAGATCCATATTTATCACCCTGCACAAGGCTCAAGTCCAAGTGGTTTAAGGGCTTCTACATAAAATCTGACACACTGAATGAAATAGAACAAAAAGTGGGAAAAATCTTGAACTCATTGGCATAGGGGAAAAGTTCTTGAACAGAATAGGAATGGCTCAGGCTCTATGATCAACAATTGATAAATGGGACCTCATGAAACTGAAAAGCTTCTGAAAGGGAAAAGACATTACCAATAGGACAAATCATCAACCTACAGATTGGGAAAACTTTTTCACTAACCCTATATCCAATAGAGGGCTATTATCCAAAATGTATAAAGAACTCAAGAAGTTAACCTTCCAAACCCCCAAATAACTGAATTAAAAAATGGGATAGAAGGCTAAATAGAGAGGATTCCCAACAGAAGAATCTTGATTAGGCCAAGAAACACTCAAAGAAATGTTCAAAGTCATTGGTCATCAGGGAAATGCAAATTACAATGACCCTGAGAGTCCACCTTACACTAATCACAATGGCTAAGATCAAAAACTTAAGTGACGGCGCATGCTGGATGGGGAGAGAGAGGACACTCGTCGATTGCTGGTGGGATTAGAAACTGTTACAAAATCACTATGGGTATCAATCTGGCAGTTCCTCAGAAAGTTTGAAATAGTTCTACCTGAAAGCCCAGCTATATCATTCCTGTGCATATAGGACAAGTGTCCTAGTCACAAGGACAAGCACTCTACTATATTCTTTGCAGCTTTATTTACAATAGCCAGAAGGTTGAAACAACCCCAATGTCCCTCAACTGAAGGAGGAATACCGAAAATGTGGTTTCATTAACACAATGGAATACTATTTAGCTAGTAAAAATGATGACATCATGAATTTTGCAGGGAAATGGATAGAACTAGAAGATATCATCCAGGGTGAGGTAACCCAGAACCCAAAGGACATGCATGATATGCACTCACTCATAAGTGGATACTAGCCATAAAGTATAGAATACTAAGGTTATAACTCACAGATTGTAAGAAGTTTAATAAGCAGGTAGGCCCAAGTGAAGATGCTTCAATCCCACTTACAAGGGGAAACCAAATAATCGTGGAAGGCAGGAGGGAGGAATCTCAGTGGAAAGGGGGAGGTGGAAAAGGCAAACACAATAGAGGTGAGGGAGCATGGGAGAAGCCCACAGGGCCAGTCGACTGAATGGAAATATACAGCTGCTGAGGGTGAAAAATGGGGGACCCTCTAGAAAGTCCTGGAGTTCTGGGAGGTAACAGATTCTCAGGACTCTGTGGAAGTGACCTTAGAGAAAATGCCCAACAGTGGGGAGAAGGAACCTGAAGAGTCCACTCCCAGTACATAGAAAGGGTCCCAATTGGAGGAATGTGGTTATCAACCCAAAGTCAAAAATTCTGACTCAAAGTTGTTCCCGTCTAATAGAACTTCAGGGACTAAAATGGACAAGAGACTGAAGGAAAGACTGTCCAGTGATGGCCGAACTTGTGACCCACCTTAAGGGAGGTCACCAAATCTTGACATTATTACCAATGCTATGATATATTTACACATAGGAGCCTTGCATGCTTTCCTCTGAGAGGCCCTATGAGCAGTTGACTGAGACAGATGCAAATACTTTTACCCAACTGTTCAACTGAAATCAGGGACTCCTATGAAGGAATTAGGGAAGTATTTAAAGGAGCTGAAGGGGAGGATGATCATACAGAAGGACCAGTAGTATCAACTAAAACTAGATCCCTAGGAGATCCCAGAGACCAAGTCTCCATCCTGGCAGCATACAAGGGCTGCTCTGAGGCCCCCCGGCACATATATATAGCAGAGGAATACCTGGTCTGGCCTCAGTGGGAGAAGACGCACCTCATTTTAGAGAGGCTAGAGGCCCTAGGGGAGAATATCTGGGGTCCGGGGAACACCCTTTTGGAGGCAAGGTGGATGGGGAATGGTGTAAGGAACTGATGAGGGGACTGGAAGGTAGAGAAATGGTTGGAATGTAAATAAAATTAATTTAAAGAAAAAATGAGGAACCTTCTTTCTCAAGGACATGGAAAGGTGTCCTGTAAAGATTATTTTAAACAAAAATTAAACTTTAATGTTCACATATCTTTTGAAGCTCAGAACTTAACTTCCAAATAACTTGACTCCAAGTTGCAAAATTTCATGTCATAAACTTTTCTATCTAGGACTACAGATGTTTGCCTCCACACCCAGATTCCTGGCACATTTTAAAATGTTATTTCTAGGGATGCTTTAACTGAAAATCACAAAGTTTCTTTATGTATTTGAGGATTTAATATTAGTTATGTGCATATCATGTATATATTTTTTCAAGTAAAGCATATTTTCAAATAAAATATATTTTACTTGAGATGTTTTCAAGTAAAAGAATTTTAAGTAAAAAAAATATTAAAGCTATAACTAAAACAATGTGTGCTAGGTGTTATGTATAAAAAGAAGTGTGGAAAGATCACATAGGTGCCTTTTTGGAGACTACTGACAATGCTGCTGTAGAGCTTTTCCAAAGCAAAGGAATGTAATTCAGAGCATATGAATTGAATAAAGAATGGAGACAATGGTGTCCAAGGAGAACTGGCTTACATGAAGACATTAAAGGAACATCAATCTACACAGGTACAGATGGAAAAATCAGCAGAATAAAAATACAAAGGCAGGTTAATTAAGATCTCAAGAGGCACAGAGAGTTCACTCAAGTAAACTGAGAAGGATTTACTTTCCCTGGGACTAGACACATGGTGAGGAATAGGAGCATGGGGAGAAACAGTGATTTCAGCACGTCAGGGAATACCTCTGTTACTCACTGACCTGTAGCTGCTACCCTTCTCTGGCCCTGCTCCAAATTTCCGAATTTAGAAACTTCCAGGGCAGACACTGAAATGCATTTCTATCAAGTGTGTAAGTGGCACCCAGTCAGGAAGATTGCCATTCACAGATTGCGAACCATTGAGAAAATTAAAAAAAAAAAAATTGAAGATATGTTTGAAGCTATAGGAGTAGCAGTCCAAGAAAGAACTGTAAGGTAACAGCCCAGATAACAGAAACAGAGAGAGCCTTGTTTGTAGCAAGCATTAATATTAGGAACTGTGGCATCAATGTGAGGCAGCATCTCCAGAAGAAAGGAGGGAAATAAAGACAATGTCCTCATTTTCCTTCCTCTGTAGACCTGTAGTTGAGAAGCCTTGTCGACTTAGTTCCTGTAGAAAAGCCTGCTAAAGCAGAAGGCAATGAGAAAGTTTGGGAGTAGATTGAGAATAACTTAAAACAAAGTGTATTCTTAGAAATAAACTGTAATTTGATTTTTTTCAGGCTTGTAAATAAATTATTGTGGCCATATATCTTCAGAGCATTGGAAATTCCTGAAAACCTTTAAGCAATGGTAATAAAATTTCTTTCTGTAACAAGACTCCACAGAACATAATCCAGATGATAGATTTAGAATGAAAATATCATTATGCTGAAATATTAACATTGACAGGGTTGAGCAGCTTTCTGAGTTATTTAAGAAACATGTTGAATAAGCTATGAAGGATTGAGATATAATTTAAAAATGACTACTAAAGTTTTGGTTGGAAAATGTATTAAATTGTTATAACATGCACAGGCACAAGTCTTCAGAAAGAATAGGTTCAGGGAAGAGAAATGATAGATTATGTTTCGGAATTGCTGTTTTAGAGGTATTTGTGAGACAATCATGATAAATGCAAAGTAGATGGAGTAAGATAACTGTGAAACTCAGAGATGGAGATTCATGCTGGTCAAAGTTTGGTATGAAAATGCTAATCGAGTGCAGAGTGAGGCCACAAAAAGCAGTGTGAGTGAGGTTCATGGCGCTGGTCGGTTACTAGCATGAATTAGTAAATTAGGAAGGAAAGTACTTGTTTTGACTTATGCTGACTATGATTATTTTAGTTTAGTATGAGCACTAAATGTTGAGAAGCAAGACTAAAAGAGGACTCAGAAACATGAGGAAATTACTGCTGAAACCATGTAAGTGTAGACTGTTGTCCAGCTTCAAAAATGAGGATGACAAATTAGGTCATGACAGCAAGAATACAATAAATGAAAGCCTTGAATATATACCAGTGGCCTTAATGTAAAAAATGCTTTTGGAGCAATATATAAGTAATAATGCTCGCTTATTTTTCTGTGGGTTTGTGGATTTGTGTGTGTGTGTGTGTGTGTGTGTGTGTGTGTGTGTGTGTGTATGTGTGTGTTTGTGTGTGTGTGTGTATGTGTATTTGGGTGTTTTGTGTTGTGTCTATTGGTGTGTGTCTAAGGCCCTTATGAATTCTAGTCAATAATAACACCACTAATCCACAGCTGTGCCTCTAGCCCATTATCTGGTTTGCAATTTTCAATGACTCTAACATATTATTTCCTGATCACCATTTTATTTTCCTTGAAGAAATATACAAAAAATAATCTATAAAAAAAAGAAATTACAGAAGACTAACAATATTTTTATTGACTTAATTTTATACAGCCCAAATACAAGCATTGATAGTATATATGGATATAACTCATACACTAAAGATTCTGTGTGTTAAAATTTCCATGTTCTAGTCAAATGAATTATCACAAATTTCTAGTGAGTACTTATTAAAATGACTGGAGCAATTGCTACACATATTATTGTGAATAAGCAGCTTGATTCCTATTTGAAAATGAACCTTCTCCCTGTAAAACGTATGTGGATTTACTGTAACTGACCCTGCATTATAGGCTCCTGCTTCAGTTAAATATTTCACAAATACTCCAGCTACTCTTAATAGCACTTTTCGATGCGCTGAAGAGTTGTTGCAAATTTTAGTTCATAAACTCAGCCAAAACAGTAAACACAATTCAAGTCTTTTATAAATCTTTCATGGAGAATTTAATATATTTCTTCTTGGATATTATAGACCTGCTGGTGGACTATTTAGGGAAACAGGCAAACACATGTCAGACACCAGTGAATGGAAGGACACCAGGCACATCTTTCACCTTTCACTGTTAAACTGAAAATGACTATTTATTGGATTTTATTTTTGTAAAGTCAAACAGTCCCAGGTAATTCACTAATTAGACACCCTAATTACCATTAGTAATTGATCGTAATAATAAATTTTAAATGAGTAGTAACAGAACATTCAATATTTTACATTTGGCTTCAAGGCAAGTAAACAAGTTAATATTTTATTGATTTCTAAAAGAGTATGCAAAATTGAAATATAAATGTCCTATTTAAGCAGAACTTTTGATATACAGCCGATAAACTGCACAATTTGAGATCTTACTTAGTAAATTCTAAACAAATAAGAGAAATATGAAAAATTTGAAAATAAGTAAACAATTTGTACTGTTCTTTATTTTCTATTCAATGTCAAATATATTCTTCCTACCACCTCTCTGGGAGAAAACTCTTATACGACAATACTTTAGTATCAACAAAGTGATAACTAGGCAAATCTTCATAGTAAGTGACAAGGCACTTATGTAGAGGCTAGAATATGTAGTTCTACCTCTCCTGCAATGTGTATAAGCAGGAATTGAGTGCCAGAGAAAGAAGTTTCATTTTCTTCATTGATGTAGCCACATATAACTTGTCCATTCTCCAATAAATAACTTCTATCCATGATTTTTTTCTATCCATGATTAAGTAAAGCATTCTAATCAGTGGATCGGACATTTAAAAAAAAAAGAAAAAAAAAACAATGAAAGCATGAAGAGTAGACAGTGTGTTGAAAGAATTTTAGCAGAAAATGGAGAGAATAAAAGAGAACAGGGAGTGAATATGGTTAAATTCATTATATGCTTGAATAAAACTTTTAAAGAGCAAAAAGATAAAGTAAAATGTGATAAAAAATAATGATGAGCAATATATCTACAGATCCTATTGGCATCGGTAAGAGCTTTCGCTGAAATAACAGTCACAAAGATATTTTTTATGTTTTTAAAAATATTTTCAATATTGGTAATTAAGAATAACACGTTTCAAATGCTAGGCAAAGAAGTTTCTACTTTTCTTCTTCCCAAACTTCCTTTAAACAGGTTCTCACTAAGCTGCCTTTGTTTGTCTTCAACTTGTGATCCTTTTGTCCCATAGAGACAAGTAGCTGGCATTATTGATGTCAGCTACCTGCACTACCAGGCTTAGTAACAAAATAACTTCTTTAAAGAGAATTATTTTCATTATTTCCTATAATTCTTACTTCAGTAATAGTAAACCTATTATGTATCATTAGCTATATTATGTGTATTACCAAGGAAATTCTCAAACAAAACAAATGTCATGAATTGAAATGTAGTTCTCTACTCAAACACATAAAAGCTTACTTTAAAAAACTAATTCAATGAAAACTTTCAACTAAGAGATTCTGGCCATAAAGAATGCCTATTTTGTCAATGAAATCAAGTTAATAGTGACTATTTAAGACTTTAGTCAGATAATAAAAAGGCTATCCTTATGATTAAATGAATGCACTTATTTTTTTGTTTTTACACATTGTTCCTTTTTTTTTCATAGATACAATTATCTTATCTCAAAGTATCATGTCTGAACATCAGAAATTTAGAATTTGCATTGTTTTTTTTCCTCTATTGATAATGAAGTAAGTACGGAGGAAATGAAAAAATTCACCGCTGGGAAATCGCATCACAATGGAAAAATTAAGGCCAGCTATCTGAAAATATCAAACCACTTAATACAAAATAATTCAGTGCAGATCATTTTTAAAGAGGAATATAGAATCTTTGCAGGTTTGATTTGCTTGTGACGAAAAAAATTTGACTTTAGGATGTACTACTGAGAAATGGTGATTTAAAAACCATGTGGTGTTGGTACAGAGATAGACAGGTAGATCATTGGAATAGAATGTCCCAGAAATAAACACACACACCATGGTCATTTGATCCTTGACAAAGAAGCCAAAAACCATACAGTGGAAGAAGAAAACATCTTTGATAAATAGTGCTGGTCTGACTGGCAGTCTGTATGTAGAAGAATGCAAATCGATCCATTTTTTATCTCCTTGTATAAAGCTCAGGTCTAAGTGGATGAAGGACTTCCAAATGAAATCTGATACACTGAATGTAATAGAACAAAAAGTGGGAAAAAGTCTTGAACACATGGGCACAGGAGAAAAATTCCTGAACAGAACACCAATGACTCATACCCTAAGCTATTTGACTACAATTGACTAATGGGAACTCATGAAAGTGAAAAGAAAGTGTGGATGCTTCAATTCCACTTAGGAGGGGGAATAAAGTAATGATGGAAGGCAAAGGCAGGGGAAGAGAGAAAAAGGGGCAGGATCAGGTATAGGAAGAGACAGGAGAGAATTCTAGAGAATTCTAGAATGAATGGAAATATGTAGCAGTGAGGGGTGGGGACAGGAAGGGTGGAAAACCACTAGAAAATCCCATATCTCATGGATTAAAGAGGCTCCCAGGACCTAATGAAGATAACATTAACTGAAATGCCCAACAGTGGGGAGATAGAACCTGTAGAGACCACCTCCAGTAGATAGACAAGGCCCCCACTTGAGGGATGGGACCACCCATTCATATCAAAAATTTTAACCCAGCATTTTTCCTGTCTAAAGGAAATACAGGGAGAAAATAAATGGAGCAGAGACTGAAGGAAAGGCCCTACAGAGACTGCTCCACTTTGGAATCCATTCCATCTGTAGACACCAAACTCAGGCACTATTGCTGATACTAAGATATGCTTGCAGACAGGAGCTTGTTAGGGCTGTACCCTGAGAAGTTCTAATACAAATGCAGATACTCACAGACAACCATTGCACTGAGCCCGGGGACCTCAGTGGAAGAGTAGGGGAAGAACTGAAGGAGCTAAAGAGGATTGCAACCTTATAGTAAGAACAATATCAAGTCATTGGACCACCCAGAACTTCCAGAGACTAAACCACCAACCAAAGAGTATACATGGAGGGATCCATGGCTCCAGATACATATGTAGTAGATGACTGACTTATCTGGCATCAGTGGGAGGGTAGGCGCTTGGTCCTGGGGAGGCTTGATGCCCCAGAGAAGGAGGACGCTAAGATGGGATTGGGTGGTCGCGGAGAAGAGCACTTTCTTAGAGGCAAAGCGGCGGAGGAAGGGTGCGATTTTTGTGGAGGGAAGACAGAAAAGGGGTATAGCAATTGAAAAAAATATAAAAGGGAAAATTATGCTTTTAATAAAATGACTGAAAATATGTAACAATCAAACAAAAATGATAGGAATATTAAAAAGATACTCACATGATCGATTAGTTCACGAACCATTCCATTCCATTGTCCGTTCACATCATCCTGGGCTCCATATTTCCCATCCTCCACAAGCCTAATCTCATATGTAAAGCCAAGGATTGTAGATAACTCTCGTAGGAGATCAATACAGTAGCCTTCAAATCGATCATTCCCATAGAGTGGTTTGTCAGACTTCTTAAACAGAACATACGGTTCTTCCTGAAACATTAAATATGAAACAATGATACACCAGTCAGTCAGGACACAGTATCAGAACAATGGATTCTCTTGGAAGACAGAAAATGTTTCATTAATTTAGGACAACAGTCAATTTAATTTTCTTCTGAATCTTTTTAACATAGTTTAAATATTAAGAATGGATATATTGATATTTCTAAGGAATATGTGTGTCCTACAAGAGAATATTTAACTATAAAGTCTCACTGTGTAAATACAGTACCTAATACTTTTTCCAATGATAATACTAATTTGTAACGTAAATATAATTACTATATAATTTTACCATGCTTAAAATAACCAAATTTTAATTATTCAATAGCTATTGCATCCTATGTACAATTGGGGAGAATACTTATAACTCATATTAACCTTTGTCATAAAACAATGAAGTTGTAAGTGCTACAAAAAACTGTAGGGGAAAAATGCAGATGCTTTCTTAAATTATAGAGAGACAGTATGATGTCAGAGAGATGACCAATAGTTCCCCACATATTCAGTCTATTCCTATTGAAAGTAATCTCCATTTATATATGAAAGAGAAATCATTGAGCCAAGGCATTGATGCCATAGGAAATATTAAATACATAGATAGAACACATAACTTCAGATGAAGATTAGTGAGGAAGAGACATAAGACAGGTCAACAGCACAGAGAAATACTGTAAGGTAAGTGCAGGCAAAAGAACATAAAGGAAAATTGACATATCTCTTGAAGCCTTTACTAAGCAGGTACATCCAAATTAGAACAAGGAGGCAAGATATCCAAAACTTTGAAAGTAAGTTTTAGAATATGAGAAATAGTAGGTTTGGAGATCAATAAGACATAGAAGAGTTCATTAAAAATAAACAATGACTATCATGTGTTTAACATGACATTCAGTGCAGAGAGGGAGAAGTGTTGCACAGGCTGAGAATGAGAAATTGATGAGACAAGACCTGTGAGTCTCCAATGCAGCAATCAGTATAAACACACACACACACACACACACACACACACACACATACACACACACACACACACACACCATATAAACACATGATAGTCACTATTTTTCATGAACTCTTCTATGTCCTACATGTATGTGTGTGTGTGGGTACAAAGATAGTCTACAGTCAAGCCACACTGAATATGTCGAATCTTGCTAAGTGCAAATAGAATTCAGACTCTAGTACATTTTGAGGAGCAGATGGTTGTAACACATGGCATGTTATTGCTGTGGCTGTCTTTCCTCGTCTAACTCATATCAACCACTAATGATTTTAACATGTCCACATTTTGCCTTTATCAGAACTTTGTAGAAATGTGAAAATACAGTACATAATCTTTTCAGATTTGATTTTGGATTCCTCATGTCTTCTTTAGGGTGATAATGGATTGTTCATTGTACCTCAGTTATTTTTTTTTATTTAATTAAAGTTCTGAGAAAGATCTATAAAGCTGCAATATATACATATGTCTCAAACCTTGTGTCTACAAGTAACTTTATTTGGGTATACAGCAAGAAACATGAATGCTGTATCCTTGATAAGGGATGCTATACTTTACAAACCAGTGTGAGCATTTTAAGCCATGTGATATTCTTCACTAATACCATGGTCAGTTCTGACTTTTCTTAGTGGCTTGTTGTGACATCCTACTAAGTTTTCAGTTAGTAATTCCTGATGACCTATGAGGTTGAACAGGTTTTCACAAACTTGAACATTGTTCTATCAGGACAATTTTACAGTTATCACTTAAATTTCTGGTGAGGATGAATATATATTTCAAGTCTCAAAGCTAAAACAATTGTGAACATCTCAAAGTAGTCAAAGGGGTATAAACCTGTTGTATCATTTTATTATGTGAAATGTATTTTCTCAGCTTTTATATTTTGTTCTCAACACTAATAGATTATTTGAATGAAACCATAATTTGGTATATTCATGTGAAATTAATTAAAAGAGATAAGAACCAGAAATCATTCTATATGTATTCCAAGAGCCAGAACCTTAGGTTTCCTCTAAGGTAAGTTGGTTGCTGTAATAACATCAAATTTATAAACATGATGGAACATACTTAAAATGTATTCCTTACTGGCAAATAGATTATTACAAGCATGGCATGTACCCTTCTATCACAAAACATTTCCCTTTTCCCCATGACTTTCCAGTTCAACATGCTTTAGAATCAAAAGCAGCCATAGGTTATCACCACCTTTTCCATTTTGTATTTCTGTTATAGACATATCTAATTATTTCTTCTGATAATCCTTCACTAACTTTAAATAGTTTTAAACATATGCTATATTTGGTTGTGGTGCATAGATATTGAGTCTAGACAAACAAATTATAATACATACTACATACTGAAAATGCATATAGCAGAACAATCAACTTTGCATCAAAATTAACAAACACCGCATGACAGATAAAAGGTTTATAGTAAAATGACCACTGCAGTGGGCAAAGGCAATCAACAAGGAAAGCCATGGTTCTTGAACTGGAATAAAGCAAATATTAGAAACTTCTGATACCTATAAATACTTCTATTCTGTTAGAATGTGGTAGTAACAAATCTATAGTTCCTGAAGCCATATAAAGAAAACTGAATATTTAGAGGAGAAAAATCACAATGCTCAGTAGAGGAGAAAATAAACTAAAAATTCTGTGTAGTTAGAATGATAGTCAAATGAATCGTGTAAGTACAGTAAATTGATTCTACAGAATTCATACTCTGATTTTAATCATATTACTATTTGTAAGTATGTTGATGATGTTTGGTTTTCTTTATTCCAAAGGCACAGATTAAGTAACTTAAATTCCATGCACTAAGCAATAATGCTAGATGAAATTTTCCTAAGACTTACTTTGATGCTTGGACTTGCTCTAAGTCCTTTTTGTATTTCTCATAATGACTACATGATATCAGTGGCATTATAATTTACATCTTACAGAAGACAAACTGAAAGGGACAATGTTAAGATTTTTTTAAAAATGTTTGCCAAAGACCAGTAGCCAGCAGTTATTTATACTCCTGGAACATTTAAGAACAAGCCTCCCTATTAATTTATCCTTAGCAATCATCTTCACACTTCATATGAATGCATAATTATGTATAACTCATTATGTAACTGAATACATGTTGTATTGCTTTATGATTTTTAATCAACTGGGATTAGACACTGGGCTATACTACATGCAAAATAGTATTATTTATTGAACAATATAATCAAGATGTCATTACAGAAGAGACCAAGGGCATCATTACCAAAGAGAGTAAGGAATAAACATATAATACAGAAAATTAATTTTCTGGATGACAAATTAACATCCTTTTCTGAACAAAAACATCTTTTCTAAATGAATATATTTAAAGAATTTGTGAAAATAGCATTTTATTCATCAGGTTGAAGAAGCAACACATAAGTATTTTTCCTGTTATAGTTAAGTCATAATTGGTACTATTTTATATTTTTGTTCCAAAATATTGTTTTTCAGTAAAGATGAATATTTTGGATGTACTAGAAAACTTGACCAATTAATTATGAATTTCATATATGTTAGGTATATGAAGTATATAGTAAGAAATTAAAATAGTAAAATAACTTCAGAAGCTTTATGCCATTTAATCTCATTCATCTGATTGTCCAATTGGCCATTCTACCTATTAATTTAATTTTATGCATCTATCAGCCAATAAAAAGGCTCACATCATAGGGAAATAAATTTATTGATCCCTAGTTTATTAAAAACTTTTAAATGCCTTGCACGTCAGTAGAGAAAAAATTTAGGATACATAGACCTTGCTAGTATTTATGGTTCTCCACAATGTCAAGTGTTACTGTTCTCATATTTAACTCTGATAAGGAACCATACTTTTCCACCTGGGATTCCTATCTCCAGCTATATTGTGTCAAAGATAGTTTTACATCAACTTATGACTCTCTTTTAAAGTCTGTTTCACTGTTTCACATGGCATACGGATAAATAACTGTCCTGTGTACAAGAAAGAAAAATGGTACCAGAAGCAATTACTGTATCACACACCAAGTTCAATGAATAATGTGATAAAACTCTCCTGGGCAACTTTAGCAATTTTTCATATGGTCGCATATCTGCACATCAGCATTTGCTGGAAGTAAAGGCACCTCATTCCTCTGGCGTGAGTAATAAGGATTTTTCAGCATTTCCACGGTCGAGTCCAATTTTAAGGAACATGCCAATACCTCATGTATTTTTATCTGCATTAGACTGGGAGTTGGCACAGAAAGAAACTAAAATGAATCCCTGAAGAAGGGATATACTTTAAGGATGAAGGGAACAAAATGTTTTATTTAAATAAAATAAAACTCTAATAACTTTTTAAAAAGTCTGTAAATTATATGTCCCTCAGCTCTTATCTGGGGGTCAGTTCTTTTTCAAATCTTGGTTTACTGAAATAGTTGTCATCCCATAATATTCAAAAACAGGGGGAAATAAAATGAACATTAATGTTAATTTGATCCATGTATAATACTTTGTAAGATGAAGCTAGTTAAATTATTTAATTCAATATGCATTGAATTTCTAAACATTTTAAGTATTTCCATATTTCCTGGGGATGGGGGAACAACACAGAGAAATAGGAGCTTTTAGAAATACAAATTTCTATAAAGAAAAAAACTACATTCACTGATTCAAATCAATGATTTGAAATTCCTATTCATAATATCAGTATTATTTACATGCCTATATTACTTTATTAACCATCACAGATGGAGTGCTTTCATCAACAGTGAGAAATGCCATGCTATGTGAACACTTTGGAGGAGTCTCATAAATGCCAGAATAGGTACTGTTCTGTCCCACAGACCATGTACTTGGAAAAATAAAAAGTAATATTCATCTAGCCTAGTGTGACTTTGAATTTATCTTATAACCAAAAGACTTTTTTTAAACTTTGGTTAGAGGCAATAAACCGAAAACCCACTCACATGAGTATCAAAGCATTCTGAATGAATCATTGATGATGCATAACACTTCTGTAAGGCCAATGAGAAAACATCTAAAAATATCGCATCTTCAAGGAGCAAATGAAAAAAAATATATAACAACAACGTGTTAGAATATAGATTAATGTTTTATATTTTCTTCAAAATTGCTTATATCCTTCACATTTGTGAGCGTTATATAAAACATATTTACTTTCTATCAATTTTCTCACACAGAAAACACCCTCATTAGTTATATGAGAGAAATGTAAGTTTTTTGAGAGTGTAAAAACCCCAGAAGTCATAAGATAGAAGGGAAAGGAAGCAGCAGGTGATCATGGCCTCTTCATTGCAGTAATATGCAAAATTTGAAGTTCTTTTAGGACTCTTCATGTATAATGTGAGAGGAAAGAAAACGATAAAATATTCCCAATAGTAGAATCTGTTTTCATTTGACATATTTGTGACTTATATAGGCCACAGTAACGTGGCTTATAAAACTATTGACTTGTAAAATGTTGCCAAGGATGATTAATAAATTACTATGATTTTCTAAATCATGCATCTTTAAGTTTTTGACAGTATGCATGTAGACGCATGAATTTGAAAGCTCTATGCTTAATAGTAAATATAAAATATTGTAATCTTGCTTTAATTGCTGCTTGCTCTTGCTTTGGCTAGCACGTCATTTCTCTTACTGACGTTAGAAACTACTTTTTTGTGATTCCAGCATGTACTGCAGATCAGCTAAGACATACAGCATCATGGACTGAATAGCTACTAGATTTTTGGGTGTTCCACTAGAAATAGCCATTGTTGAATTGTAAACCAGCCTGCGAAACATCATAACACACGCCCTTCCTGTGTTTGTGAGGATCCATTTTTATCTGTTCCACTAGATAACCCTCACTATTAAAATGACTAAACACTGAATAGTTAGCGCTTTGCAATTTATATAGTTATGCTACTTAATTCATCCATTATGGAGTAATGAGTAAGGTAGCAACAAGAACGGAAGCAAAACTTCAATAACTCTGGAATCTAGTAAACGATCACACAGAAGGATAGGGGCAGCGTTTAATGCTAGAGTGATTCATTAGTCAATATGACCTCTGAGTCAGATGGCCTTCGCACAATTACCAAGCCAAACAAAAACAACATGAAGCTAGCCCCACCAAAGAAAATAAAACTCTTAGAAGCATAGGAAAGGGACTGTTATGAATAGGAAAACTGGAGCCTTTTTCCATATGAGCCAGGAAACAGCTTAAGGGCCACTGTCATTGGTGATCATTCAAAGTAGTATCATATTTACTTTATTATTTTAGAATTCATATATGAGTACCGTATTTATATCATGTTCATCCTCACTCTTCCTTCCAAATGTTCCATGACTCTCAAACTTCACTACATATTCTTTAATAATTATTATTGTTACAAATACATATGTACATATAAACACATGCATACATAAATACAACCAGTTGAGTCCATTTAATGTTGCATATATATATATGCATAGGGCTGTCCACTCAGAGTTCAATTAAATTTTACATATATTTGCAAAGAAAATTATCTGGTTTGTAATACAGCTGCTCCTTTCTCCTTGCTTTGTACCTGGTTGTGATTTTCACAGAAAAATGTAGTTCAATTAAAAAAAATCCCTCACAAAATGGCATTAGAAAAGAAAATTGTGCAATGATTCCCCACTGAGGTAAATAGAGAAAAAGTCCCAAGTCATCCCTTGAAAACTGCATTAGCATGTGCTTGAAGATGATCAATGCTTCACAGGAGAAAACATGTTAATATCAGAGTGCCTGTGGAGAAAGCAGTAAATAATAGCATTGCATGTTGCACTCAATATTTACTTTACTTTGTATCTACTAAGTTACTATTTATTGATAATTTTGTATATAGAGCTAATGCTATATTTTACAAATTTCTATCTGTGCTACAAAGAAGTTTTAGTTTACATAGTACCTTAACCCTCATTTCTGAGGTGCAGCAACTTAATCAAAGGAACTAGTTCCTTTCACACTAGTTCACATTTAAGCTGTCTCATTTCCCATTGTCTTTTCAACTTGAAAAACCTCATTACTTCCCTGACCCAGTGATCATTGAATATAGAGTTGTCCAGTATCCATAAGTCTCTAGGCCTTCTACTGTTTCTGGTGTTAAGTCCAACTTTAGGGTGGTCTAATGTGATACAATCATTATTTTTGTATCTCTTGAGGCTTGTTATTTACCTAGTATATGGTCAATTCTGGAGAAAGTTCCATGAGGTTCTCAGAAGTAGATATATCCTTTTGTGTTTGGGTGAAGTATTCTGTAGGTATCTGTTAGATCTATTTGGTTCATAACCTCTGTTAACTTCATTATTTCACTGTTTAGTTTCCCTCTCGAAGACTTGTCAGGTGTTGAGAATTAGGTGTTAAAGCCTCCCACAATTAATGTGTGATTTAAGCTTTAGTAATGTTTCTTGTATGATTGTAGGTGCTTTTTGCATTTGTGGCATAGATGTTCAGAATTTAAATGTCATGTTGGTGGATTTTTTTCCTTCATGGGTATAAAGTGTTGTTCCTTATCTCTTTTGATTACTTTTGGTTGAAACTATATTTTATTAGCTATTTGAATGTTTTTTTTCTTGGTTCCATTTCCTTGGCAGACATTTTTTTCCAGCCCTTTGCACTGACGTAATCTGTATCTTTGTTGTTGAAGTGTGTTTTTTGGATGCAACAGACTGTTGGATCCTGTTTAAGCATTTACTCTGTTAGTCTGTGAACAATGATGTTGAGAGATATTAATGACCAATGAGTGTTGGTTCCTACTTATTTTGATGGTGGTGGTGGTACTCTGAGTGTGTATATGGTGTGGTGTGTGTGTGTGTGTGTGTGTGTGTGTGTGTGTGTGTTTGTCTTCTTTTTAGTTTTATTGGTTTGAATTATCTATTCTTGTGTTTTTTTAGTTAACATCTTTTTGGTAGAGTTTCCTCTAATATCCTTTTGGTTTCCTTGAATTATCTATTCCTTGTGTTTTAGACACTTGGACAATCTCTAAAATCTCTGTTACAAAGTCTGGTGTAATTCTAATAGGTCTGCCTTTATATGTTACTTGTCCTTTATCCCTTACAACTTTTAATATTTTTTCTTTGTTCTGTGTCTTTATTGTTTGATTACTATATGGTGGAAGGATTTTCCATTTTGGTTCACTCTATTTGATGCTCTGCAGGCTTCCTGTATGTTTATAGGCATCTGTCTTTAGTGAAATTTTCTTCTATAATATTGTTGAAGATGTTTTCTGGGCCTTTGAGTTGAGAGTCTTCTTCTTCTTCTATTCCTATTATTCTTAGGTATGGTCATTTCATGGCCTCCCAAATTTCCTGATCGTTTTGATTAGAAACATTATAGCTTTAGCTTTTTCTTAGACTGATGTATCAATTTCCTCTATGGAACCACCTATGCCTGAGATTCTCTCTTTCTCCTGTATCCAGTCAGTGATGCTTGTGTCTGGAGTTCCTGTTTCTTTCCTAGGTTTTCCACCTCCAGATTGTCTCAGGTTGTGTTTACTATTGCTTCTATTTTCACGTTCAGGTCTTGACAGTTTTATTTGCTTTCCTCACCTGGCTGGTTTTATTTTCCTGTACTTCTTTATATTTATTCCTTATCTCTTTTTGTGCCTCTGCCTGTTTGATTGTTTAAGGGATTTCTTAATTTCCAATTAAAAGGTCTATATCAACTTTATAAGATTAGATTTAAGGTCATTTTCTTGTGATTCAGATGTGTTAGAATATTCAGGGCTTAATGTAGTAGGATACCTACGTTAACGGCATGGAGTACAGTATTGCCCAGGCTTTAGTTGATTGTGTTCTTGCACTGCCTCTTAGTCATCTGGTTGTCCTTATTGTTGGCAGGCCTGGTAGTCTGTGATGGGAGCAGGCCCTTGGGGCTGATAGTAGAAATGGTAATTACTTATGTCAGCAGGCCTCTGGGATTTCAGGTAGAGGCGGTTATCCATGGTAGCAGCAGTATTCCTGGGATCCAATCAGAGCTCTTAGACCGTTATTGCTTCAGTCTGTTGGTTGTCCCAGCTGAGGGGCATGCCTCCAGGGCTGCAGGTAGAGCCATGGACCTGGAAATGGAATGCAGAGGGGGCAAGGCAGAGCTTGTAGCTGCTGGGTTTGCCCAGAGGGGTCTGCAGGCTGAGAATTAGGGTAGGTGTCTCACAGGGTGGTTGTTGATGGTTGTGGGCTTTTCCTGTTGAACACAATCTTCACCTTTCTCCAGATCAAGAGTGGAAGGGTTAATTGGAGTAAGAGCATAATCTGTCATTGAGACTGCCCCAGAAATTGTGTGGAAAGACAATAATTAAAACTTAAAATCAGATAATTATTATAACTTCCCTCCTCCATCTCTATGGATCAGGAGGATCAGCATATGACTGTCGGGCTATTGCTCTGGCACATGGGCCTAGATATAGCCATCCCCCTACCTTGATCATTGTAGACCAAAGCCTGTAACTGGGTAAAATGCTCTTGAAGGATGTACTATATTTTATAAAAGGTGCTGTGATTTCTCATTGCAGCAAAAGGACAGTGGTTGAGAAATTAGTGAATTTTGTTTAACTTTGTATTTCTAAACTTTGTTTAAGCATAAAATCATCTTAGGGCATTCTCTTATGACTTAACTACAAAACTATTGACAATGTCCCAAAATTCTGAAGAAAATAATAAACACAGATATTGTAGCTACTGCACACTGAAAATTAGTGTTGTGTTATGAAACTTCTGTTTTGTTTCAAGATCATGGAGAATTTTACAGATTAAGAAATCTACATTCTAAGGGGTTGGGGATTTGGCTCAGTGGTAGAGCGCTTGCCTAGGAAGAGCAAGGTCCTGGGTTCGGTCCCCAGCCCCGGAAAAAAAACAAAAAAAAAAGAAATCTACATTCTAGAAGTTTAAAACAACAAATACCAATAAAGCAATGTTTGGCAGAATAAAGCTGACACATGTATGAAATCATATATTGTATTGACATTGCTTCTTATTGCCGATGAATAAAGAAGAAACTGTTTTCTATGAAATATGAAATGGTTTTCCAACATCATTTAAAAAAATATCTTTGTATTATATTCTTTGGGTAAAACAGAAAAACAAATAAACAAACAAAACCCATTAACAAATGGTACATGTTCAGGTTTATTCTAAAAGGTGGCAAACAGAAGGAGAGATGGCTCAGTTAAAAGAGTCTCACTGTTTTCCAGAGGTCCTGAGTTCAATTCCCAGCAACCACATGGTGGTTTACACCATCTGTATGAGGTCTGTGTCTGAAGACAAAGCACAGTGTGTACTGAGACATTAAATAAATAAATAGATCTTTAAAAAAAGGTGGCAACAAAATTATGAAGTTATTTTTGCTTTATTAGCAACAATATATAGAACTAAAACAGTGATATCAGTACATATAATTTGTGGGATTCAAATTGCTAAGAATATTTGTTCCTTTCAGATATTATTTAATAACATCATACACAAACTTCAACAGAAATAAAATATTAATAAAATAAATGGTGAATAAAGACCTACAAACATCATTATTCTGGACTTATGAGAAAAAAATATTCTTGGTGATTCCAAGCTAAGTAGGAGCTTCCTGTTGGGGAACACAATCTCCACTCCTCTCCAGGTCTAAGAGTGGAAAGGGTAAATTGGAGAAAGAGAATAATCTGCCATTGAGACTGCCCCAGAAATCTCATGGAAATACAATGAATTCGAAATCAGATAATACTATCATATTTAAAACCAGGAGATCAAGCTATAGGAATCAGATATCTATAAGTAAGAGAAGCTACTAAAAAAAAACTGACATAGCTGAGGATTTACTTGATCTTAAATGCATTATGATTATAAAGTTACAAAAATATTTCTCCTATACATAAGGATTTCTGAACCCGCTTTACGGCCTACTTACTCTGTCCCTGAGTTAAGGAGGTTAATTTACCATCTGGGGGCTGCAGTGCTTTAAAAGCAAGGCTCATTCGAAAACCTTGTCTTTCAAAGTTATTTCTGTTTTTTTGTCTTTCTTAGCAATAGAGCAATGTACAGTAGAGTAATTCCTTTTAGTAACACGGGTAATATCAGTAAACTACAGTTTTCTGCAAATTTAACAACGACCTTTGAAGACATGCATTATGGAAAGACAAGAAATAAAGCCCGTTTATTATTTCCTGGTTCCAAAATCTTTTAATTTCATTTGTCAGTACCGTAGTATATTTGTATATCGTTGAAATAGAATATATTTGTTAAGAAAAAAATCAACAAGAAAATATACACAACTTTGGCACGAGCAATCACACTAGATGAACTATGTCAACCGCCACTGAATTTTATCTTTATTTCTAGTGGGACTTTTTTTTGAGCTCTAGAACTACATATATAAACTCCACATGGATAAAAATGTCACAATAAAATGAAATAATATGCAATTAAAATTATATTCATCATTCTCCTTAAACTTTGCTCTTTCCACTTAATTCCATTCTTAACTATGTTTAAGAGAAAAACGCTTAACCTTCAATTGACCTTCTTCTTCTCATTATTATTATTATTATTATTATTATTATTATTATTATTATTGAGGCAATTCCCTCCTGGGTGTCTTAAAATATCACTGTAGTTGAGACTTCATCAACTCTTATTTTTGCAATATTCTCTTAGCTCTTTGAGCAAAGTCCTACCACATGAACTCAGTTCAATCTCTAATACTGAAGGGATTTTTAAAAGTCCCAAGTTGATCATGTTGTCCACATGCTTAAAATCCTTCACTATTACATCATAATTGTGAGAATTATGAAGACCCCTTACTTTGATACTGTCAGAATGCCTACCCTTATCCAGGACCGAGCACACATGCTCAGAGCTCCATCTGTAATAGACTATGACAGTTATTCATAAACTCTGAACCCCTTTAAGCATCTGTACTTATAAGCATTCTCAATCCACTATTCCCTGTGTTCAACTGAGTTTGATTTTTCAAATATTATTCTTATAATTAAGATGGTCTTTTATTGAGTCCTAATGACTTATTGCTATGCCTGTAGAAGAGTGTCCCTCGTCCCATATCTGAGAAGCTTCTTGTAGTACGTGGGAATTTACACAGAGGTCTGCAACTGGACAATGGGAAGAGAATGGGAAACAGGAGTATTCAGTCCTAAATGGGGTGTCTTCATCAAACACTGGCCCAGAAAGCTATGTGGAAGAGGAGTAACACAGATTGTAAGAGCCAGAGGTGGTAGATAATGTCAAAGAAATAGCAGTTTCCAGACACAATAGGACTGACTGACATTTGTACCCAACACGGACAATGGCAGCATGCTCAAGACCTGTACAGGTTCAGGATTATAGGATCCCAGCACTGAGAGTAAGTGAACACAAAATCCCACACTAACCATAAAACTACTTGCCACTGGTACCCACTGATAAAGATGAAAATCAATTTGCTCCTACAGATGCGTCGCCAGTTATATAAACCATATTTTAGCAGGCCCCATGACCTGAAGTAGTTGCTTAACACAAATGGATTTGTGAGTATGAGGCGAGGTAGGATTTTTGCTTTATTTAGTTTAATTTGGTAATTTTGTCCCATTGAGTTTTTGTTTGATTTTTTTTTTGTTTCTGTTTGTGGATTTAGTTTGAAAAGAAACAAATATAAAAAAACTATAATATTTTGGGTAGGTAATGGGTTAGGTGATAGCAAATGGAAAAAGTGATCAAAACAAAATGTATGAAAGTATTTTAACAAAAATTAAACAAATAAACAAATTAAAACCTATAACATTGGTGGTCATAGGCCCTAGAGTAGAATATCCTATTCTTATTTTGCACAATAGTCATGTTGTCAAATTATTTCTAAATATTTACATTTATCTTCATAGAATTGAACTGATCTCAACTTTGTTCAGATAAATTCTTTTTGAATGGGGAGACAGCCAATAGAGAGGTGGGTAATTGGCCAAAGGTTTAGGAGCATGAGAATGAGTCTTTAGTTGTAAATTGGATATCTTTATCAAATTTTCCGACAAGTCAAGTCTCAGAGAACAGCTCCCAATATGAGGCTGAAAAAGTGTAAGATCCAGAGGATATTTAGAACTATATAAACTATATTTAGAACTATATAAACTATACTATAAAATTCTGTCTTCCAGATATGAGGTGGTCACTAAAATCGTGAATTAATAGCAGCATTTTTAATCTGCATAAAATCTGCAGAAGATTAAGCCAGTCAGAATTCCACTATAGGTGAGGGAAAAATTCTCCAGGTTTCAGCATTTGCTTAGGAGATAATGACAGTGGGTAGATACTGGGGCAGGATAATCATTGATTTTTGACGGCTATGAACATAGGTTTCCTATGTTCAATGGTTCGCAACATACCAATCATATGTGGAAAAATATAAATGTAGGGTGTATATAATCTAATTTTATTACATACATCAGTGAAATTCTCAAGAATGAAGAATGGTCATACACACACACACACACACACACACACACTCACACACACACACACACACACACACACACACACATAACTGTAGTGGTTTGAATAAGAAACATTGCCCATACTTGAGCACTTGAATACCTGGTCCTCTATTGGTGGTGGGTTTTGGGATTTTAAGTACTGTGATCTCTCGGGAGGCATACGTCACTGAGCAGGGACATTTAAAACAGAGCCCCCCCATAATTACTCTTTCAGCTTTATTTGTCCTGAAATCCAAAGTGTAAGCTCTCAGCTTTCTGCTCATGCTCCCTATTGGAGCCCTCATTCTGGAATTTAATCATTCCCTTGGTCATAATGTTTTATTATAGCAATAGAAAGAAGCTAATAAAATAAAGAATTTTTAATGGGAAATAACAGAAATTAGTGGACTAAGAAGTAAAATTGAAGAGAAAATTTAAATTATAAAATAAATGCAAAACAAAACATTTGAAATGTGACAACTTCAGAGTACCACTTGACTCATCTATGGAGGACCGTTCCTGGTAGTAACTATGACTCCAGCACTTGGAGGGATGAAGAAGGATCATGAATTTAAGGTCAGTCTAAATAACCATGGGGGATTCCTGGTTCAAAACCAAATGGTGAATAATGAAGATGGATTAAAAATAAGTAAAATATTTTATCAATTAAATCAGAATATAGAGGAGGTTGGGGTCTTGGCACCTGTGTTTAAAACAAAGCCTCTGAGCAGCACAGACAGTTCTCAAAAGAAGCAACACTGATAGTTAATAAATATGCCAAAATATGTTTTTAAGCTATCAATGAAATGCAAATTAAAACTGCTGTGAGACTCTGTTTTACTGCATTCAGCATGTCCAACCTTCTAAAGTGGGGAAACAGAGAAGGAAGAATCCTGCTTACTGCTTCTGAGGTATAATGGTTGACCTCTGTGGATATTAGTTTTGACTGATTCTCAAACTACTAAAAACAGAACTATATATGACTTAGCTATACTACAAATGGGTCTATACTCAACTATCTCTAGACTACCATGCTATAGAGAACCCTGCATGTTCAAATTTACTGCTATATCATTCACAATATTCAAAAAATGTAACCAATCTAGATTTCCATTAACAGAGGGAAGGATGAAGAAAATTTACAACTACAGAATATAAGGAAGGTAAAATGAAAAAAAGCTGACATTTATATGATAGTGAATACAACTCTAATAATTATATCAAGTATAATAATCCAGATCCAGAATACAGAATACACACACAAACACACACACACACACACTATATATATATATATATATGTATATATATATATGTAACAAAAGTTGAAGGATTATCTATTAAAGAGAGAAAGGGTGTAGGCAAGAAGGGAGAATAGGAGTGGTGGAAGAGCAGTAAAAGCAGATAAATATAATATAAATAAAATATATTAACATACATAATTCTATATATAATCAAAAACATGTTATTGAAAACCAAGTTTAAAAATTAAAATAAATAAATAAATACATAAAAGTACAACCCAAAAAATGAAAGAAAAAATCAGTTTTTATCTGGTTATATACATAAATCAGGTTGGACAGAAATTTATATATATATATATATATATATATATATATATATATATATATAAGAATTTTACATTATAGTCAGATAGTTATGAATGTCATCAGTAAAGAAAATTGATAAAAATGCATACTTCTTTTATGTGAATAGTCAAAATAATCCCCACCCAAAAGCTATACTACTCTTTTCAATTTAAAGTCTTTTCAAAACATTCATCATAGAAAATGTCATCTCTGTATGAATTTTAAACAAAAGTTAATTAATGCATGATTAGAATCTCTTAGAATTATCATCTGGTTCTTCTAAATTAAATATTACATTCTTATAAACTATAAACATGTTCCTATGCTGTAGAACACCAAAAGCTACTCTCCCTACTCAGCTTGGAAGAACCATGGCTTTGGTCCAGTGATCAGCGTTTGAGTGTTTGATGATGCCTCTCTGTGAGATGAGGATGCCTCCCTGTGTGAGAAACACCTGAGAAAGCTCCAGTACACCTGTTTTAGACCCGTGCAACAGGATCTGCAGCCTTGACTGTCTTTACAAAGTGATCCCTTTCCTCTAGTATAACACTAGGTACACTCTTGGTAGTTTTATCTATCATTTTGTCTGGTAATGGAATAATGGAAATCTCTTAATAATGCTATGGTGGATTTATTTAAAAACATATGATGGAATTGGGGTAATGATTATTGAACTAACTACAAACTTAGAGAAAGTACTATGAAGAACAATAGAAATTTTGCAGTTTCCTGGGGAATGTAATTATTCTTTAAAAAGTACATACATAATGCACACTGACTCAGAAAGTAGCCCTTGTAAGAATGGGTTAGGAAAGATAATGAATACACACAAATATAAAGACAATAGTTCACTAGAAAGGAACTCATCTATAGAGATGCCCAAATCTCAAGTAGTTCGAAAATAGAGAAAATTTGTCAAGAGTCAAAATGATTGTGTAGGACAGAAGCAAAGATGTCAGTATAGTATCAGATAACAACTTGTAGTAGGTGTTTTTAAAAGTATTTATTATTCAATGTATATAAGCACACTGTAATGTCACCAAAGGAGAGCATTGGATCCCATTACAGATGGATGTGAGCCAACATGTGGTTGCTGGGAATTGAACTCAGGACCTCTGAAAGAGCAGTCAGCGCTCTTAAGTGCCGTGTCATCAGCTGCTATACCCTCTCTGTACTGCTGACTCTGTATTTCTGTGAGGTGCCTCAACACTGTAGGCTGGAGACTGGAAGGACCAGACATTGATTACAATATTTCTTGGCTGGCTACCACAGAAGTCAGGACACTCTTGTGTGGCCAGCAAAGAAACATGGACTTGTGTGTGTGTGTGTGCGCGCACGCACACATGAACACTTCACATATGTGTGTGTCTGTGTGTGGGTATGTGTGCACATGAACACTTCACATGTGTGTGTCTGTGTGCACACATGTACACTTCATGTGGTTAACCACAATGATCACATAGATGTACTTAGTTATGAGGTTAAATATCAGCCTGGGGAAAATAAAAGAGACATAAATAGGAAAAAGTTCGAGTTATAATCTGGTTGCTTAGACCATGCTTGAGAAAATAAAAACTGAAACTCTATGCCGTTTGACTCTGAAATGAGATACAGAGAAGCTTGAGGTATTCCGGTCATTTCCTGTACAGCAAGCAGGTAGTCATCTCCTTTATCGCACCTCTCCTACATCTTGTGGTCTTTAAAATGCACTGGAGCTCGACTCCAGCATTAGCTGTATTTGGTTAGTCTTTATTTCACTTATGCCTTCGTTACCCTTTAATGACCACTATCCTGATTTATATATCTAGGAACACACAGGACCCTTTGCTAAAATTACTAAGTCATGTTAAAGAAACAATTTATAAAATAATTTAACATAAAATTATCACAAAGAGCCTATTGGTGTAAATTATAGAATTTATATCCTGAAACTTGAAACCTAGACAATTAAAGTTGAATTTCTTGCCTCATTTTAATGTGCAATATAAGTTGGCTCAAAAACGACATAATGTAGAATAAAACAAGTAGGTCAGTAACCACGAGAGAAATTATGAAAGGTTTTACGTCATCTTTACAGGGGGAAAATGTTTTACAATGTGAATTTTTTTAACTAAATCTAATCTTATTGCAGATTGATAGTATCATATACAGCAAAACCTCATCTACCAGTCCCTCAGTTTTTAATTCTTTGACATTCTGAAAATAAAGAAACAGCAAATGTCCAACAATACAGTGTAGTCCCTACTGACTATCCTTCGACACAATGTTCAAATAATGACCAGAATTCATTGAAATATATTTCAACTATAATCAATTTTATTTATGTCTGGATTAAACTATTTTTATTATATTATTCATTTTTTATTTTTTTGAGACAGGATTTCTTTGTGTATCCCTGACTATTCTATTCTGGAACTCTGTCAACCAGAGTGGCTTCAAAATAGGTGATCTACCTGCCTCTATCTACCGCGTGCTGGGATTAAAGTCATATGTCCTCATGTCTGGCATAAAATCTATTTTTAATACTTTACTACATTTATCACAGGTACAACTACAAAAATTAATCAAAATTAAAACTTCAACACATGTGGTATAAAAGTAAATTCTAAGAGCCATTAGTGTCATCACACTACGGATAAAAGATTCTAGTGACAGTGTTACATGGAGATTCCTTACATAATGTATTTATAAAAGCATAATTGAAAATTCAATTTTAAAAATTGATTTGCATTGTTTATCCAGAGTCACAATTGTGAAAAGAAAAGATTAGTGATGTCATCAGTCACTTTCACCACCATAGTGGAAATTTTGTTCAGCTAATTCTTTTTTTTTTTTTTTTTTTCGGGGCTGGGGACCGAACCCAGGGCCTTGCGCTTGCTAGGCAAGCGCTCTACCACTGAGCTAAATCCCCAAACCCTGTTCAGCTAATTCTAATCATTGTGATTTTAAGTCCCTCCAGACTAAACCAAAAGAGGAGCATCAACTCTGAAAAGGTGAATTGCAGGTGTAGCAAGGGAGGGTACAAAAAAATAGAGTGTCAGGCTCTTGAGGTAAAAAAAAATACTGTGTTTTATGACTTTAGCTCCTGTTTTCCTTCAGGTCCAACTTGGGGATACCCTAAGTAGCTTTCCTAAAGCCCAGCCTGCTGCATCCACTTGACACCTGGCATAGGAAAGTAGCCATCTGTCAGCCAGGCACCAAGCCACGACCAAACTTGTTGGAACAGAATGTAGAGCTGAGAATCTCGCATCCTAACTATTAACAATGCCCACTTGCTTTTTCAGAAAATGCTTATCACGAGGAGCTTTAAAATACTCAATGAGTCCAATATTGCTAATATTCATAAAATGCAATTACTCTTTTATTACCTTGTATTTTTTTTTAGGGACTTGTGATTTCAATTGAGTTCTCATAATAATTAGTACCACTACTGATCTAAATTATATTTTATCATTCTAAACTGATCTTCAGTCATTTATCCTTAAGCAAAATTGAGAAAGTTTCATAAACATAGAAAACTTTGACTCAAAAAAGAAAGAAAAAAAGAAAAAGAGGGAAAACTAGAAAAGGAGAGAGAGAGAAAGAGAGGGGGTAGGAGGAGGTAGAGGGGGAGGGGGAGGGAGAAAGGGAAGGAGAAGGGGAGTAGGGAAAGGGGGAGGAGGAGAGGGAAAGAAAGAAAAAGAAAGTCATCGGAGGGTATTATTTGACATTAAGTCTAACTGGAAGTCATTTCAGTGTATCTTAATGTTTCGAAATCTCTTTATTTTGCATGGAGGAAAAAGCATACAGAAATCAAATGGTGCAGGGATAAAGTAAGTTTGCAAAACATAGCATGCTGACAGGAACCGGATATAGCTGTCTCCTGAGAGGCACAGCCAGAGCATGTCAAATACAGAGGCGAATGCTAGCAGCAAGTCACTGAACTGAGACCAGGATCCCATTTGGAGGAGTTAGAGAAAGGATTGAAGGAGCTGAAGGGGCTTGCAATCCCATAACAACAATACCAACCAACCAGAGCTTCCAGGAACTAAATCACTACCGAAAGACTATACATGGACTGACCCAGGACTCCAGCTTCATATGTAGCAAAGAATAACCTTGTTGGGGCACCAGTGGAAGGAGAAACCCTTGGTCCTCCCAGTGTAAGGGAATATCAGGAGGGTCAGGAAGGGGGGTGGTTGGGGAGGGGAACACCCTTACAGAAGAAGGGGAAGGGGATTGTATAGGGGGCTTATGTCTGGGAAATTGGGAAAGGGGTTAACATTTGAAATGTAAATTAAAAAATCCAATAAAATAGAAAAATTAGAAAAAGAAAAAAGAAGAAAAATAAGTTATATTACAAATAAAGATGCAAAGAAAAAAGAAACAAATAAAGATGCAATCGCCTACTACTGCTTTATCAACCATATGTTAGTCCTTAGTTCCCTTGATCCATCCTTCTACATTCTTAACAAATGTGCTTTTACTAGAATAAAGTTAGAATTCATAGCAACCATTGTTGAATCTGGTCTTTCAATTACCTTTTATTCCCACTGGTTCTTAAGGTCTGAATTCTGCCATAGGTAATTAGCACTCACAGGGGAAACCCAGGGCGCACTACAGGTTATCTCCATGGGAAGTGAACTGCCAGGAGGAAAGTGGAAAACCCTTGCAGCTGCCATTAGGAAACAGAACAAGAACTAAAGACTAAAAGACCATAAAATTGTGAGGATGAAAACCTATGATGAAGTGTTCCCACATAGGCTTATAAACGTTTCTCTTGGCAGAAAAACTACATATTTAAAGATATCTATTTCTTAAATCTTTGCAAATAGTATCTCAAGATACCATTAAAAAGAATTTCAACAAATGCTCTCTTGAGAAGTGAACAGCCCTTATAATTTGGGTCTTAAGTCTCAACAACATCATTATTTAGCATTGCTGTAGAATGAGACCTCATATTTAATGGAAAATTTTTAATAGTCTATTTATTTCATAGGTGTAGTCTGAAGGCATCTAGAAAACAAGTTTGTAGTTGGCTAGTTGTGGTCATTATGACACCCAAAATATTCTTTATATTCTAGATTCTCAACACACATTAAAATACATTAGTAAACTATGAAGTCACAATCACATTTTTATTAGTTGAAGCCTGGGTTTATCTCCTTTCAGAAAAAAATAACTTTTGTTTGTCTTCAAGATATACAAAATAAATATACCTAGATCTTTGTTGCCCACCACTGTTGTCTTGACAAATACTTCTGGTTTTGCTTCTATGACTACAGAAAATCAACCACAATTTTAGAAGCGAAAAACATGTCTGTGTTACAGAAAGCAGTATTCATTCAACTAATAACTCTGTTCTAGGGAATGGCTGTGAGACAGACTTGGAATAGCTTTCAGAGATGGGACAAAGGCCTTGCTATTATAACATTAACTCATACTTTAGTAAACATAGCAGTGTCAGAAAAAACAAATATTTAAGGGAGAAATTGGTCTGTTGATTAGAGTGCATACTTACATTAAGAAAATACTATGATTCATTAAACATGGTAGGCCATTAACCACAGCTTGACTGTCAGTATCAATGAAAGATTTCGTTTACTTTTGTCTTTCTTCTGATATTTGTACTTTAACCTTTAAATTTTTCATTAGATTAATGTATAAGAGAAGAAGAGCAAAGAGGGAAAAAATGTTCTAATCAATCAAATGCACGGTTTCACTGTTTCCAGTAAAAGGTTTGATTGGAAAGGAGACTGCACCTATTAGCTAATCTCTAAACTGTCTTTCATCCCTGACCCTAATTCATTATCAAGATTTGATGGCACAAAATTTATTGCCAGCATTTCCATTGTTATATGATTCAAATGAAGCCCATGTCTCTTTCCTAATATCTCCATCACGCTCCCCGGCAATAACATCATTCTGTGACCAGGCTTTTACTCCTGAGTCCTTAGATATTTTTTTATGTGTAGATTTTTCCATCAACTCATCTCTCCTCAAGAAACTTTACACCTTAAAGTTGCCATCTCATCTTTCCTAGATACATTACCTTTCAAATTAGATTACTTAATAATATTTATTCAATAAAGCACACTAAAAAATCACATATATCACTTGTTCAACACTGGTTAATTGACACAATTTTTTGTAGGCCTTCATTAGAATAAACATTTTGAAGTTTAAATATATGAATTGTAAATATAGGTTTTAGAAACACTTAACATCACCAAATCAAAACCAAAAGAAAAAAAAAACAAACAAAATCTGACCTTTTTAAAATTTAATTTGTTTTGAGCACTTTATATATGAGAACAACACCTCCTGCATTCCATGCTCTTTTCCAGTTTATGACCTTCTTCTCTTTAATTATTAATATCATACACATACATACATAGACAATAGACAGAGAGAGTGGGAGGGAGAGAGGGGAGAGAGGGGGGAAGGAAAGAAGGAAGAGAGGGAGAGAGGGAGAGAGGGAGAGAGGGAGAGGGAGAGGGAGAGGAGAGGGAGACAGAGAGGAGAGAGACAGAGAGGAGAGGAGAAGGAGAGGGAGAGGGACAGGAGAGGAGAGGGAGAGGGAGACTACTGAAATCATTTTAGCTGTGTATATGGACATATACTCAAAACTAAACTCTTGGGACTGGACAACTAATATGGAAGTTTATATCTGAAGAAAACAGATTCTCTCTCTTATTAGTCATTGATCATTTGCTCTTCAACAAAATAAGGAACACTCTGTAAATTCTCCTGCCTGTACTGGCATGACGATCTGTGCCATTATTCAGGATTTGTCTAGGCAGTCATCCTGCTGATTTTTAATGGCTACAGTTTCCTGGTCATGTCTAGATACACTATCCATTTAATGCTATCTGGTACTCTGGTTTGTAATCTTTCCACTACCTCTTTCTTGATTTTCCCTGAGCTTTTTGTGTAGTAATTACTACATACCTCATTTTTATCTAGAGAGAAAAAAGACAAAATTTATTAGAACCAAATATGCTGGGGTAAGAAAGTAAGAATGAAAAGGGGCAAAGCCAGCCCACTCCCTTAAATATACCAAAAATATAGTGTGTAATATTATGCTGGCTGCAAATGAGTAGGTGAAATGAGCGAACAGGGGTAAGACAATGAAAGTTGAATGAGTATCTGACATCCAGTATGTTAACATTTAAGCTGTATACATTGTGTACATGTGTTATATATTCCTTAAATCATTTTGATTTCATTATTTCGGAAATATGTGTATAAAGCTACCTAGAAATTGTATACATGTTGTAAAGATAAAATCTTGTTCTTTGTGAAGCTGCAGTGTCTGGATTTCCAAGCCTGAATGCTATGCAACTCTCTAAGAAGAATTACACACTTGATTGCCCTTCCTTGACAATAGTAAGGGAAGAATAAGAGTAAAAAGTCATTGACAACAGCTATATATACCAGTGCCAGTTGATGTTACCAGGAAAGCTGCAAAACTATTTAGGTGATGTCGGGCTCACATCTCTCTTTTATAGTCTGGATCCTTCTATTGTCGTTTTTCTTTTTTTTTTTTACCAGATAAGTCTATGTCCAAAGTTCATGGGGAAAATGCTTTTGAAACCTAAGCAAGTAAACTGGACATTGCAATAGACAATCTTCTAGAGTGTTCAAGGATAAAAGGCTAAGTTGTAGGGGCAGACACACTTGTTAAATTACTTGAGCTGAGAAGAGCCTCCCAGAGTGTAAATGATTTCCTCGAGAAGTCTGCAGAGTTCCAAGGCTGTTATTTCTATACTAAAGTGCTACTAGTGAGGAAGGGAAGTAAATGCACAGTGACATTTAAAGGCAAGCAATCCTTGGTGGGCAAAATCGATTCTTACACAAAGCAAAACTGTGGGAAGCACTCAGCATATTTAGATAAGAGGGAGAGTATTGAAATAAAGACACCAAATGGAAAAGAGGCATTCCCCATATGAACTTTCATAAAGTATAGTATGTGGAAATAAGAGCCTAAAATTGAAAACTGAAACAAGAGACTTGAAACAATAATTACACATGAAATTTGAAGAACAAAGTAGTGTGGGATTTCATGTTAAAAGGTAAAGAGTGTGAAGAATTGAGTTTGAAACGGACAATTATCAATCCATAAGTTTCCAAACTTGCAATATCATCCATCCTATTTAAAATTTTAAAGATATAAGCATTTAAAATATTTATTGATTTCTAAGATAAATTTTCTTCATAGTATGAATGCATAGTTTACCCCTCCTGGTTTATCTCCTATAGATAAGAGAAGAGTCTAAAAGTATTGATAAATATCCTAGATTCACTATTTCAGAGGAAACTGTGATAAGGCCTCATATATTATATTTGTTTAGGGAAATAAGAGATTATTATTCAAAAAGGCTAAAAAAAGTGTGTTATATTAGGTATGTCCAGAAATGAGAAACCCAAAATATTTAAGAAAGAATATATTGATACTGTCTTACACAAAGAAGAATAAGTGGATATCTAAGGATGCCCCCAAGAGACAAATACTGCTTTAGTATATATGGGACCTGAAAGTGACAAGCATTGTTTTAGACAAGTAATTTTCATTCAAGACACTATTTTGTTTATAACTGTAGTTATTTTATTTCTTTTCCTTCATAGATCATGAAAAATCTACAAATCTCATTTTGTAGTGTCAGTCATTTATGCTTGCCAGATAATTTGGGGAAAATCCTGCACTCCACTTTCCAGGTGGGTGATCGTGGGGAATGCATAAACTTTACATCATGTTGTCAGTCTACACATTATTTTTCTCACCTATAAACTAGAAATCATGGTATTTAGTTCAATATTATTATGAAAATTTGTGGTCTGCTTGGGAGGTGACTCAGTTGTTAAGAACATTTACTCATCTCCCAAAGACCAGGAGTCAATTCTCAGCAACTAGGTGGTGGCTCAAAACTACCTGTAACTGAAGTCCCAGGAGATATTCCCATTCCTGCCCTTCTTGGACATTGAGCATGCACACGGCACACAGATATACATGTAACAGAATACTCACAAACATAAAATAAAGAAATAAAGGAACAAAATAAAAAGAATAGCAATTTCCCAAACTAGGTGGTGCAATTTTTAAAAAAATTAAAAGTGCAATTGAAGCAAAAGTGCATGGCAAATACATTGATCTATGTCAAGCACCTCAGAAACATGCTATAAATCTCTGCTCTTATAGATTGTAATTGACTACAAAAACATATTCCAATCATATGCAGTTAGGAACAAGAGTGTGCCAATCCCAGCTCTCATGCTAATCTTAGAAAGTATCTGAAATGTTCTTTGTGT
Organism: Rattus rattus; assembly: GCF_011064425.1. NCBI lineage: Eukaryota > Metazoa > Chordata > Mammalia > Rodentia > Muridae > Rattus > Rattus rattus. The sequence continues at coordinate 47,960,992 of NC_046171.1, forward strand.
TAGGGGCTTTACACACACTGCTCTCACTTTCCATATTGAGTCCTTCTTAAATGTGGGGTTTTAACTGCTGGACTGGTATCTTTTGTCAACTTGACAGAAACATAGACACACCCAGGAAATCTTCATTAAGAAGATCTTTCCTTAAGATCAGCCTATAGTCACCATGAAGAAAGTAGAGCATGTATCTTTGTGGTATGGTGGAGCATCTTTTGGTATATGGGGAATGTATAAACTATAAGTCATGGTATTTAGTTTAATATTATTATGAAAATGTGTGCTCTGCTTGAGAGGTGACTCAGTTGTTAAGAACATTTATCATCTCCAAAAGACCAGGAGTCAGTTCTCAGCAACTATGTGGTGGCATATATAGAAGCAATATAGCTGTGTCTTTGGGTAGAAGTATTTCTAATTTTCTGAGAAACTTCCACATTGATTTTGAGAATGATTGTACATGTTTGCAAATAACACCAGCACTGGAGGAGTGTTCCCTTTTCTCCACATCCTTGCCAGCATGTGCTGTCACTTGAGTTTTTAATCTTAGCCATTGTGACTGGTATAAGATAGACTCTCGGGGTCGTTTTAATTTGCATTTATCTAATGACTAAGGGATGGTGAACATTTCTTTAAGTGCTTCTCCACCACTGGAGAACCCTCTGTTGGGAATTCTTTGTTTAGCTCTGTGCCCCATTTTTAAATTGGGTTATTTGGTTTGCTGAAGTCTAACTTCTTGAGTTACTCAGATATAGGGTTAGTGAAGATCTTTTCCCAGTATGTAGGTTGCCGTTTTGTCCTATTGTCATTGTTCTTTGCCTTACAGAAACTTTTCACTATCATGATTTCATTCTCATTACCATTGAGCAATTGCAGTTCTCAGAGCCTGAGGCTTTGGTGTTCTTAAGGAAATTGTCTCCTGTACTAATATATTCAAGGCTATTACCCACTTTTTCTTCTATTAGATTTAGTGTACCCAGTTTTATGTTGAAGTCCTTGATTCACTTGGACTTCAGTTTTGTGCAGGGTGATAGATGTGGATCCATTTGTTAAAGAGGATTTCTTTTTTTCCATCATATGGTTTTGGCTTCTTTGTCAAAATTCAAGTGTCCATAGCTATGTGTGGGTTTATTTCTGTATCTTTGATTCTATTACATGGATTAACCTGGCTCTACCAATACCATACAGGTTTTATCACTATTGTTCTGAAGCTTTTTCCATAAAAGCCAGAAACTGGAAACAACCCAGATGTCCCTCAACCAAAGAATGAATACATAAAATGTGTTTCATTTACACAATCAAATATTTTCTGCCTATTAAATACAAGGACATCATGAATTTTGTAGGAAAATGGATGGAACTAGAAAATATCATCCTCAGTGAGGTAACTCAGCATCAACAGGACGTGCATGGTTATGAACTTACTGATAAGTGGATATTAGCCAAAAAGCACAGAATACCCATGAGACACCCCACAGATCCAAAGAAGTTAATCAAATAGAAGAACCAAGTAAGGATGCTTGAATCATACTTAGAAGGGGAAACAATATGGTCATAGGAGGCAGAGGGAGAGAACTGTGTGGGAGAGGGGAGAGAGAGAATAGTGGAGCAATAACAGATATGGGAAAAACATGAGAAAGGCCCAGAGAGCCAAGAGAATGAATGCAAATCTATAGATGCCAGGGTTGGGGAGAGTGGAAGGTATCTCTAGGAAGTCCCAGGCATCTAGGAAGTCCCAGGCATCTGATATGGCCTTCTAAGAGATGCCATATCAAACCTGAAGAGGCTAGTTCTTGTAGCCAGGCATGACCCACAGAGGAAGGATAAGGATACCAATCTACCCACAATACTTTTGACTTAAAATTAGTCCTGACTAAAAGAAATGCAGGGACAGAGGTAGAACAGAGTCTCAAAGAATGGTCAACCAATAACTGGACAAAGTTGAATCCCATTCCACAGAAAAGCACCAATCCTCGACATTACTAATGATGCTGTTATGCTTGCAGACAGAAGCCTAGCATAACTGTCCTCTGAGAGGCTTTGCCCAGCAGATGACTGACACAGATGCAGATACTCACAGCTGAATTTTGGTCAGAGGTTGGAGACTCCTATAGAAGACTTGGTGGACATTTGAAGGCCCTGAAGGGTATAGGGATCCCACAGGAATCAACTAACCAAGACCCCTGGAAATTCTCAGAGCCACCAAGCAAAGATCATACATGGGCTAGAATCGGATCCTTAGCATATATGTAGCAGCAGTGAAGCTCAATCTCCATGTAGGTCCCCCAAAAACAGGAGCAAACTTTCCCTAAAGCTGTAACCTGTCTGTGGTATCCATTCCCCAGCAAGGCTGCTTTGTCTGCCCTCAGGGAGAGAGGATACACCTAATCTGGCAGAGACTTGATTCACTAGGTGAGGGGGATACCCTGTGGGTGCCCCACACTCTCATAGAAGAAGAGGATGGGGAATGAGAGTGGGACACCATTATGGGGGGACCGGAAAGGGAATAGCATTTGGGAAATAAGTTCTTGCCTCCAGGTTCCTTTCCTGCTTGAATTTCTTCTGTAATTTACTTCAAAGAATCAATTTTTACCCAGAATTATACAATCAATCAGTTTCCTTCTTAAGTTGCTTAGGTGAAAGAGTTTACTGTTACAAATGAAATGTTAAGACAGTTACCTCTAATTTAGATTATAAATATATTTCTCATTTCACTTTCACTTTCTCCAAACACTCTCATATCAATTCCCACACAAATCTATTTCAAATACCTGGCCTCTTTTTTAACTTTTATTAAAGCATGCATACATGTATGTGTATATATTTTTTTCTTAAATATAAGCTACTCCATATGCATGATGTTACTTGAATATGTTTTTAGGGTTAACTGTTTGGAATCGGAAATACAATTGGTATATTCTTATAGAGGTCAGACAAATATATAGTTCAGCACAAAAGATTTGTGTATCAATATTCAGTAAACAGTTTCTTAGAATAGCAGGATGCAGGGGATATGAAACAAAAATTGAAAGAAAGGTTCCAACTTGGGAGCAGAAAAGAAGGTCAGTACAGAATGGGAAGGACAAAGAACAAAAAACACCAAAATTAAATGATTAAATCCTTATGGAATCATATTATTTTAAATTATACAAAATACATATAAGTGTATTTATGCATAATTGTGTGGTATGTGTCTGTGGTGTGTGTGTGTCTGTGTGTGTGTTCTGTGTGTGTGTGTGTGTGTGTGTGTGTGTGACTGTGTGTATATTAGCGCATACAGATAGCTTTCACTTAAAGGAGGTTAGACCATTTGGCCTGAGAATGACCTTCCCAAAAGCCCTAGACTAATAAAAACAGAATCAGGCTTAAGAACCCTCCTTTCACTGTCCTCTGAAAGGCTCTCTCTAGCAGTTTACTCAGACAGATACAGACACCCACAGCAAAAGCATAGACAGAGCTTGGGGATGCTTATGAAAGAGTAAGAGGAAGGATTGCAGACTGGAAAGGGGATAGGAACTCCACAGGAAGACCAACAAAGCCAACTAACCTGGACCTTTGGGGCTCTCGGGGACTGAACCACCAACCAAAGGAAAATACACGGGCTGGATCTAGGCCTCCCCACACATATGTAGAAGATGTGTAGCTTGATCTTCATATGGATCCCAAACAACTGGAGTGGTAGTTATCCCAAAAGCTGTGCTTGTACATAGGGTATATTCATCTATCCAGGTTGCCTTGTCTAGCCTCAGTTGGCGAGGAAGCACCTAGACTTGCAAAGACTTGAAATGCCAGGAAGGGGGAATAGCTAGCGGAAGGGCCCAACTACTGAGAGGACAAGGTGAGGGGGAAGGGTTTTTGGAGCAAGTGATCAGGAGATAAGCAGTAAACAGGATGCAAAGTGAATAAGTAAAAGTAACTAAACATGCAAATATTTAAATATTTTTTAAAAAAGAAGCCTCCTTTCAAACAGTTGTTCAGGTAATACCTACACCTCTCTAAATGATATAGACTGTTGATATTGGCCTTGGTTGCCTCTTGGAAGTTTATGGTAAGTCCATATTGCTGAAGATACTTGACATTCAGATCACAGGACTTGGATGATTATAACCAGGTCTAATCTAAAAGCCTGTTTATCACTGTCTAGCTTCCATGGTACTAGAAATACTGTGAAAACTGCCAAGCACAGGAAATAATTAATGGTTCTACTCAGATGTGGCACCTATGAACTATAGCAGTGACACACCTGGAAAAATATTGTAAAGATACACTATAAACATGACAAATGATCCCTTTTAATTTATTTTTAATTTTGAATATGTCCAGAGTATTACAGAAAAAAATCAATTAGGGGATATAGAGATAAGATGATTTTTCCCTTTAGGAAATGCTAGAATCATTTTTATCTAACACAGGAAAATACACGTAGTATTCCTATAAAATCTAAGCATCATAGATAATCATATTTGTTATAAGAAATGGTGAACTAATTGGTGGGTTGTCAAGCCAAACTGAAAATCAATACTATCTGTGGAACTCTAGAAACATTATAATTTCAAATACTTTAGCTTTGCTTTGAGCATTGTAGTGGTAATATCAGCTTTATGCTCGCTCCGATATGTCTTTAAATTACCCAGGCTTGCTGATGCAAGTCTTTATACCCAACTACAGAGGAGGCTGAGTCAAATCACAAAGTCAAAGGCAGACTGTGGTTTAACTAGAACTCAAGGCTAACTTTGCAACTTAGTAAGACCCTCCCTTATAACAATAATCAGAAGAAGGACAGATGATACAGATACAAGTGCTGGCACTTGTACTTGTCTAGGATGTGCAATAACTTAACTCCTAGTACCAAAGAATTAATAACCAAGTAAAAATCATGGATAAATATGTGCATATTTATAAATAAAAACTTTGCTTATGATTGTTTAAATAAATATCTCTTTTCAAGTAATCGCAAGTAATTAAGCAATAATGTGAATTTAATTATTTCATTTTATAAGACAAATGTAGCAATATGAACATTTAAAAACACTTAATTATAGTTATTTAAAAGGGAGCATTTTCTTTTATCTTAAGAAAACTAAATATCATTTTTATATTTTATAACTTGACTATTAATTGAGTATGAGAGTAATGGTTTTTATCTTTGGCTGTAAAAAAAATATCAAAAGCGTATGACATGTGATACTTTGCATTGTGTAATTTCATATTAAAGAGAGATGGCCATGGTAAAAATAACTTTTAATGCATGGTACATGGGATAATAGAATACTGTGAGTGTAAAGCACAGAGCTTCCCATCACGCAGCACACATCCAACTGAGTGAAATAGTTACAGCCCCTGTGGGATGGACACATTAAAGATGGGGGCAGAAGGATGAGTTGAAATGGGAAATGAAGGAGAAAATAAAGAACTGAGTAAAGGTATGGAGTCATAAAGTTGAAGATACATTTGAGAACTTGATTAGGAAAATATAGAAAAACCCAGGTTGCCCTAGGAGAATGCTGCCTGGAGCCGGATATCGCGGTCTCCTGAGAGGCTCAGCCAGAGCACGTCAAATATACAGGCGAAATCTAGCAGCAAACCTCTGAACTGAGAACGTGGTCTCCATTGGAGGAGTTAGAGAAAGGATTGATGGACCTGAAGGGATTTGCAACCCCGGAAAGAACAACAATGACAAACAACCAGAACTCCTAGGGACTAAACCACTACCCAAAGAGTGCACATGGACAGAATCATGGTTTCAGTTGCATATGTAGCAGAGGATGGCCTTGTTGGGCACCAATGGAAGGGGAAGCCCTTTGTCTTGCCAAGGTTGGACCCCACCTGTGTAGGGGAATGTCGGGGGGCGGGGGCAGAAACAGGGGGATTGGGTAGGGGGAACACTTATAGAAAAAGGAGAAGGGTATGGTATAGGGGTCTTATGTTTGGGAAACCGGGAAAGGGAAAAACATTTGAAACGTAAACAAAAAAAATTCCAATTAAAAAAAAGAAAGAAAGAAAAACCCAGGTAATTGAAGGTTACAGGTGTCTTAGGTACAATCTTTACTCTGAGAGTATTGTGGGATAGATATTGTAAAAACAAAAAAGACACAATCAGATTATGTTCCTTGGGCACACTCACAATATTTACAAAGATGATGTTCATGTAAACAAAAAGGAGCAGAATATTAATTTTGGGTTGTATAAGTGAAAAAAATGAAATAATGTCACAAATGGAGAGTGTTTGCAAATCAAAGAGAGCAAAACTTAAACAGAAGGGTGCCTGGTTATGCCAGTTCTATCAAAAGTCAGACTTCCTGATGAAGAAATGAAGATAAACGGTAGGAAGAATTCAGATTGCCCAAAACTTCGAATGTCAAAGATAACATTTTCGATGTCTTACTGATCATTGTGGATTTCTTAAAAATTTGTATAACCGGAAAGCAGAAAAACAGATTCACATAGAGATTGTAAGAAGCCACAGAGAAAAGGACAGCTATCAGCACAAGAAATAATTCCTTGTTTTCTGGCCAATTTTTACAGAAAGATGTGACATTAGGAACAAATTGTTTGATGGGCAAGACGTCACATGAGTTATTGTCTATAGTGAAGTGTTGGCTGAAGTATTGTTCCACTTCGATGCATATAGAAGTTATATTTGAAAAAAACAGCAGGTTTAGTATTAATTTGAAGAGGACCTCAAAGCTTTAGATATCGTACAAAAGAGTCTGAAGCCTTTAGCTAGAGAATTAGAAATCTCACCACCCTAAGGGTCTTAGGTCACTGTATCAAAACTGGTTCATTGTTGAAAGCTTTTAATACAACCTAATCTATTTTGACATACCTTCAGTTGTGACATCTATTTTGTTACTATAATCCAAGAAGATCGTTTCTTACCAGCCTGATTTTACCACTCTACTCAGATATGGCTGGTAAGCATTTATGCGGGTTTCCTGAGACTTTAGCTTCAGTCTTCTCTGGCCATGGAAGACATAGAAAGGTCACTAGTAAGCTATCTTGCAAGTAAGTAATACTGACTAAATAGTCTAAGAGCTTCTACTTATTCTAAAATTAAGACCCTCCTTTGTCAATGGCATGAGTGACAATTAACAGGCAACCCAATTAACACATGGAATTACAATATTGGTTAAAAAATAACTACCTTATCAATATTAATTTAATTATGGTGGTGGTGAAAAGGATTCTCATTTTTAAAATACTTTCCATTATATTTCATTAAGGAAATTAGTAAAATGAGAGCTATTACTCCAGGTGAAAACAATAAAATTAAAACAAGATTATAGTGTAATTATTATAGAAAATATTGAAAATAATTTTATATACTTTGAAATAAATTTTCAGCAAGAGTACAGAGTTTATGTTTGGTTGTTCTTTTAACTCTATGCATCTGCATGTCAATTTGTTCTTCAGATCCTGGCATTGACACTTCATCAATATCAACAAGTTCATGAAGGTGTTTAATCATTAGAGATGCCCCAAATAGGAATATGTCTTATATTAATGAAGATTAACAAAGTCAAATTCTGACTGAGCTAACATTGATCTTTTTGTGTTACAGTAATTGCTAAATGCCTATAAGATATATCACATTCTATTAATTAGTATCCCCACTAAAATGTGTTTTTATCTACATCCAAAGTGTCTACATTTTTCTAAAATAATCGAAAAACAAATACTTACCAAAATGGTGGTAACAATCAAAGAACGATTAGACAATGAGTCTGTGATATTTGCTGGCTTTCCTTTCTGACTTTCTGTCATATTCAGGCCACTGGCTGGATCCCAAGTTCCAATCTATAAAACAACAAGTGTACTTTGTAAATTGCCTGTCATACATTGTGAGGGAGTGCTGCGAAAGAAAGTTACAATCACTAACACTGTTCACCTCTGCAGCATTATGTGCTGTCATTAAAGTACAGGCTGTGTTCTTTAAGAGTGATTTACTGTGCTGAGCAGTATGTGTAGTGACATTAAAGAAGAAAATAATACACCATAGTGCTACCATTCATATGGGAGTTTCGTTTTCTATTTAAACTTTCATTCTCCAAGAAGAACCATGTTTGATGATGCATTGGTATCTTCTAGAAACTCACGAATAGAGTATATCCTTTAGTATAGTGGATCTCTCTCATCCTCTTATTATAAAGACAGCATTCTCATCACAGACAAAGTAAAACAGATGAGGAAAACCATGGAGATCCAGGATAAATGAGTAGCTATCTAGTTAATCAACCCCAGCCCTTTCTCCTGTACTCTATTTAAATACAGTTTTATTCAATCAAATCATGAGTGAGGCCATATACTTTTGGTGTGCAGAGGTTTTATCCCATTAACAGTGACTGGAGTGGCAAAGTCAGTCTCTGCAGAAGACAGATATAAACACAAACTTTACAGAAGGCACAGATTGGTTGTTTAATGATAGCTATAAGATGGTATTGTTTCATCAGTGTTATTCATCAGTAAATAGCACATAATAGGGGCGTAGATGTAGTAATTCTATATCCCTATTATCCTAAACCTTAGGATCATCAGTAATAAAATTTATCATCCTTAATTATTCTTATCAAATATCCAAAATATTTTCATAAAAGGACAGCAACAATTTCTCTTTGATATCAACTTCTATATATAAACAAAATTATGTTTGAAGTGACAAAAACTTAGTAGACATTATTATTGTTGTCTACATAAATATTCTATCAAACATCTTACAATTTGATTATGATCATTTTACTTCCCTCATGTTTTCTTATATGCATGAATTTTCCTATGATTTTCTCAGTAAACTTTTGTTTTGTTTTGTTTTTTCTTTTCTTTTTTTTTTTTTGGAGCTGGGGACCGAACCCAGGGCCTTGCGCTTACTAGGCAAGCGCTCTTCCACTGAGCCAAATCCCCAACCCTCTCAGTAAACTTTTAAACCTGTATTTTTAAATTAAAGATGTAGAAAAATATACCGATTTTTTGTTAATTGAAATAATTTATATATCTATAAATAGTATTCTGTTAGCTTTACATAAATATAAATTTCACTATGTTGTTCAAACATTGTGGCAAAAATTATAAGGGATTCATATTCATATCATTTTTGAGATATCTTCAATGGATTTTTCCACTTTTCTCATGTTAATTAAATTTTGATTATACAAATAGCTATATAGTCCCATTGAAATATTTGTGTCAATAAAGAAAAAAATAAATAATTCAGCAAGAGAAAGGACATGCAAATTTTTCTCTCTTTTTATTCCCAAAATAAATTACTTACTGGCATTTACATATCAAGTCAGATCATAAAGTTATAAAAACTGGAGTCTGTGCTGGATATCTGGATACAGTGGATGAGAGAGTATAAAATTAGAATGAGTACTGATGAATTGCTGAAGTGTTTCAAATTAAAATTGTTAAAAGTGCTCTGTAGGCTGAACAAGATGTGTCTCACATGTTATCTTATAATGGTTGCCACTTTGTATCTGTGACTTATAATCAATATCTGGAACTTATTTTTTTCCCTTAGGCTTTATTTCTTTCATTTCCATCATTGACTAAATAGTCAGATCTCTAACCCTGTTAGTCTATCAACTAAAGTATTAACAACTATGATTTGCCCACCTAACAACATCATCAAGAATGGCCAAATAAAACTACTTATGGAAAACATTGCCTAATTAACTTAATACCAAACTACAATTAAAAAAATGTTTCTGATGAGGAGAAAGCACAATAGCCAGGACTACCCACTACTGCTATACAGGATACCAGTTTAATTTTCAGGCCACTCAAAACTACTTGTAACTCCAGTTCCATGGAACACCATGCCCTATTCTAGTCTATACATGTGTGTATTCATTTGCTTGCTCCTGTCCTATGAATGTAATTGTTTAGAAAATAAATTTTATCCAAATAAAAGGCTAGAAACTCGTCTTGTGAAGTCAGAAGTAGCTGGATAACACTCCAGATAACACACAATAAAATGGTAATTATAGACACATTTCTCTGATAGATGTAAAAATCCCAATAAATAAATCAAACACATAACTGAGGATGGTTGCACATTCTTTTACTTCCAACACTGGGAAGGGAGTTGCAAATGGATCTCAATGAGATGGAGATCAGTTTGGTCTTCAAAGTGAAGTTCAGGCCAGACAGAACTACATATGAATCAAGAAACTAGATAAAGAATTCTTAAGACTTAAAATGCAAACAACTTAGAATCACTTTTAAAACTTATTCAGCCTTCCTTTTCCACCATGGGAATGTACATCAAAACTGCTTTTAGATTTATTCTTACACCTGTCATAATGGCTAGGATCAACAACACAACTGATGGCTCATTCTGGTATGAATTTGGAGTAACAGGAAACACTCATCCACTCTGAATGGAGTGCAAACCTGGACCACCACTATGGAAATCATTGTGGTGACTCCTCATAAAGATGAGTAATATCAAAAACAAATTATTAAAACACTGGCATGGATATAGAGAAAAAGAAACTTATTTATAGCTATTGTGAAGGCTTCCTGGTGGAAGGCCTATAGAAATCAGCGTAGAAGTTCTACAAAACTCGTAAAACATATGTTCCATATGGTCAGGTTGTACCAAACTTGAGAATGTACCTGAGGACTTCATAGCCTACTCTAGAGATACCTACTGATCTTGGTTCACCACTGTTTTACTCACAACAGCCAGGAATAGGAAGCAGCCTTGAGGTCCACTGACTGATGGATGGATAATAAAAGTGCAGTATATTTACATGATGTAATATTATACAACAATTAATCAAGAAAGATGTAATGAAATTCACAGGTAAGTAGTTGGAGGTAGAAACCAACCTGATGAAGTGACTGAGATGCAGAAATATAAATGCCCTGTTTTCTCTCATCTGTAGATGTAATCTTTGAATCTTTAGTTGTTTGTGATGCTTTCATTTACCCACAGAAGTAAAAACAAAAATTGTCAGGGGACCATAGAGAGGGCTATACAATGGAAGAAGACAGAATGCACTAGTATAAAGGATTAAAGGAGAATAATGCAACATAAAGGGTTCAACTAGAACAGGAGAAAATAATTGTAGGGTAGAAGAGAGAATATATGAAGAGATAAGTAACACTGGTTTTAAAAAAGACCTATGGAAAAACTATTGCTTTACTACTTTAGAAGCTTCATACATAAATTCATTCTTTCTCTTTTCATATTGCTGAAGATATCACATGCTAAGAATGCAGGACTCTGATGAATCAAATGGGTCTAATCAGAAAGCTTCCTTCCTGTTGTCTAGTTTCTATGGTACCTAAAAGTAATACGTAAGCTTTCAAGAAAGGGAAACAATCATTAGTTCTATGCAGCTGCACCACCTATGAGGAACCTGGCAAGATATTCCTAAAGTTGTAGCAAGTGTCATTCACATATAGATGGTAACTACCAGCTGTCTAATTGAACTTGAGACCCACTCAACATCGATAAAATCATGCCAGGTACTAGAAACTTAGCTAACTTCAAATTATGTCACATCAGCATAAATTCTTACTGCAATTTAAATCTTACTAACAGATAAGTGTAGCTAATACTCCTTATTAAAACTTCCTCTTACAAAAAGGTGACATAACATAAAAATGAACATAAACACACACACACACATGCACAAACACACACAAATATATACATATATATATAACTAAAAATAATAATCAAAGTAAAAGAGACTATCAGAGAGTAGGAAAGTCATTTCATAATAGTTGGAAAGACAAAAGAGGAGAAAACTGATATGATTCTGGTTTAATAAAATATGTATAAAATTCTTTCAAGGAAAGAAAGGAGCTAAAAATAAGTAATCATAAGCCAGACCTCTCATTAAAAAAATAAGACTATACATTCCATATAAACACACATACATACACACACATACACATGGACAAAATGACTGAAGCATTTTAAGACCTGGAAGTAAAATAGAGTTACAAATGAAAACAAACTGAGGGAAATTTTGAAATGAAAACTTTAGGAACTCAAAGAGGAACCTCAGAAAATATCCTCAACAACAGAATACAAGACATGAAAGAAAGCATTGAGGACTTGAGAGCAGAATGGGAAACTATTCTGACAGTCAACTTTTCTATAAGCACCCCAAAAGAACTCTATCTGTTTTCCTGGAGGCCTACTGTCACCAGAGACATAGGTAAGTCCCACCCTTAAACTCAATGCTCAAGACTGACCTGAGAACATACCTAACAGCAGTAAATTGTACCCTATACTCTGACTCCATTTCCTGATCTAAAACTCTGTCTGAATTCCTGAAGGCCTGCTAGAACCAGGGGCAAACAAGTAAGAACCAAGCTCTTGGCTGCCATATTTCCCTAGAACACACCCATCAGCTTTAAACTGCACCCCACCACCTAAACTCAATTTTCCAGCCTACCATCCACCCTGCTTTCCTAGAGGTCAGCCTGAATCAGGGATCCCAGGTGTTGTTACATGTACTAGTGATCTCAGAGGCAAGCTTGGCATTCAAAATGTGGGTTTTCAGAGTTTGTAGGTTTAGATGTTGATTTCTGAGTTTATCTTTGTTGAATGTCAGTTTGGAAATGTTTGCTCCCCTTGGTTTCTGTTTCCTCTCTGTATAATGAACCAAGTGATCTATAGTTCTGGTGACTAGCTAGTCTTTGGGTCCAGTAGGATATCTCCCGTGGGTTATTTGTGGCCTGTTATGCCTCTGTAGCTTTGGATAGTTAAAGGGAAGCAGTTAAACACAATCAACAGTAGCCAGGACATTATCGTAACACCAAAGGCCAGCTATCCTACTACAGCAAGCCCTGGATATCCTAACACAGATGAAGCAAAAGAAAATTACCTTACATCCAATCTTATGCAGATGATAAGGCCTTAAAAGAAGAAATGAACCAATCACTTAAAGAAATACAGAAAAATACAAACAGGTGAAATAAATAAAATGGTTTAATACCTGAAAATGGAAATAGAAGCAATAAACGAAACACAAAGTGAAGGAATCCTGGAGATGAAAAAAACATAGGTAAGAAAACAAGAACTATGGACACAGCTAGCATCAATAGAATTCAAGAAATGGAAGACAGAATCTCAGGCTTAGCAGATACAAATCAAGAAAGCCATACATGGGTCAATGAAAATGTTAAATCCAAAATGTTCCTTACCCAAAACATCGCGGAAATCCAGGAAATTATAAAAAGACCAAACATAAGAATAATAGGAGTATAAGAAGGAGAATATTGCCAGCTCAAAGGTCTAGAAAATATTTTCAGCAACGTCATAGCAGAAAATTTTCATAACCCAGAGTAAAGATGCCTATGAACATATAAGATTACAGAACATCAAATTGATTGGCCCAAAAGAGAAAATCTTCCTGCCACATAATAATCAAAACCACTAAATGTACAGAACAAAGAATAAAAAAATATTAAATGCTGCAAGGGGAAAAGGCCAAGTAACATATAAAGGCAGACCTATTAAAATTACATTCAACTTCTCAATGGGGACTCTAAAAACCAGAAGGGCCTAGGCAGATATCTTGCAGTCTCTGAGACCACAAATGCCAGCACAGGTTATTATACCCAGGAATATTTCCAAGTACCACAGAGGAAGAAAACAAATATTCCATGAGAGAGCCAAACTTAAACAGTATATGTCCATAAATCCAGCCAACAAAACGTAATAGAAAGAAAAGTCCAACCCAAGTAGGTTAACTACACCCAAGAAAACACAGGAAATAAATGATCCCACACTAGCAAAACTAAAGAAAGATAACACACACACACACACACACACACGGATGCACACACAGATGAACACAAATACACATACACAACCAGCAACTTTACTCTCAAAACAACAGGAATTAACAATCATTGGTTCAACATCAACTGACTTAATTTCCCATTAAAAAGATACAGTGTAACAGAATGAATGTGAAAACAAGATCCATCATTCTGCTGCATTAAAAAAAATTACCTTAGCAATAAAGATAGGTATTAATTCAGAATAATGGGCTGGAAAAAATTGTCCAAAAAATTGCACCCAAAAAACAAGATGGAGTAGCTATTCTAATATCTAATAGAAACAAAATTAAACAAAAGAGAAAGGGAAAGACACTTTGTACTCAACAAAGAAAAAAATTCAACAAAAGTGATGTCTTAATTCTGAATATTTATGCCAGAAATGCAAAGGCACTCACATTTTTAAAAGCATCATCAAACCTTAAATCACATATTAAACCCCACACATTAATATTAGGAAACTTAAACACTCCAATCTCACTAACGGACAGGTCATTGAGACAGAAACTAAACAGAGAAATAACGAACTAACAAGTGTTACAAATCAAATGTACCTAACAGATATCAACATAACATTTCACCTAAACAAATGGATATACATTTTTCTCAACACCTCATAGATCTTCTCAAAAATTGATTATGTACTTGAACACAAAGTAAGTCTCAAAAGATACAACCAAATTGAACCATTTTCCTTTATCTCATCAGAGCACTATGGATTAAAGCTAGACTTCAACAACAAAAACCACTTAAACCCTGAAAAACCTATGGAACTTGAACAACTCCTTATTCATTGACCACTTGGTCAAAGAAGAAATAAAGAAAACAAATAAAGTCTTCGCATAATTCAATAAAAATGAATGCACAACACACCTAAACTTATGAGGCATAATGAAACCTAAGAGAAAAGTTTGTAACACTGTGTCTTTATAAAGAATTTTATGAGATTTCATACTAGCTACTCAATAACACATCTGAAACATTTAGAACAAAAAGAAACAAACATACACAACTGGAGTAGATTTCAGGAAATAATCAAACTCTAGTATAAAATTAATAAATGTAAAACAAAGAGAAAAATACGAAAATTTAGAAAACCAAGACATGGTTCATTGAAAAAGGGAAGAAGATAGACAAATCCTTAGCCAACCAGACTAAAGGACAAAAACAGAATATGCACATTTTAAAAAGTAGAAAAGGGGATATAACAACAGACAGTGTGAAAATCTGAAGAATCTTTAGGTCGTATTTTAATAACCTGTAATCCACAAAATTAGAAAATCGAGATAATTGGAAAATCCAATTAAAATGTATGATTTTCATGATAGATGCCCCTTACCAAAGTTAAATCAGTTTCAGGTAAGCAATTTTTATAGGCCTATGATCCTGATGTTATAGAAGTAGTCATTAATATTCTCCCATATTAAAAAAAAACCCACTGCTGGATAGCTCTAGAACAGAATTGTAACATTGTTTTAAAGAAGAGCCAATATCAAAGTTGCTCAAATTATTCCACAACAGAACCAGAAGGAACATTGAAAAACTCATTCTATGAGGGACAGTCACCTAGATACCTAAATCACACAAGGACTAAACCAAGAAAGAATTTCAGATCAATTTCCCTTATGAACACTGATGAAAAATACTAAATAAAAGAACCCAAACTGAATACAAGAACACATCAAAAGCATCATCTACCATAATTGAGTTGGCTTCATATTAGAGATGCAGAGATGATTTAACGTATGAAAATCCATCAAGTTAATCCATGAAATAAACTCACTGAAAGAAAATGAACAAAATTCAACAAACTTCATGATAAAAGTCATAGAAAAATAAGGGATGAAAGGTGCACAGAAAGCACAATTAATGTAATACACAGCAAGCCAAGAGCCAACATCAAATTAAATGGAGAGAAAAATTAAAGCAATTCCACTAAAATCAGGGACAAGACAAGTCTGTCCACACCTTCAATACCTATTCAACATAGTACTTGAATTTTTACCTAGAGAGATGAATGGGGTTACAAATTGGGAAGTAAGAAGTGAAAGTATCACGACTTGAATATGATATGCTACTATATATAAGTGACCCCCAAAATTCTACCTTCAGCAAAGTGGCCAGATATAAATTAACTAAAAACAAATCAATAGTCATTCTTCGTACAAATGGTAATAAGGCTGAAAAACAGTGTAGATAACCAATACCCTTCACAATACCTATAAATAATATAAAATATCTTGGTTTAGCTATAACCAAGCAACTGAAAGACATGTATAACAAACTATAAGTATTTGAAGAAAGAAATTGAGAAGACATCAGGACAAAGAAAAATTTCCCATGCTCATGGATCAGTAGGATTAACATAGTAAAAATGGCCATCCTAGTAAAAGCAATCTACAGATTCAATGAGATCTCCATCAAACTTCCAACACAATTCTTCATGAATATTGAAAGAACAATATTCAAGTTCATATGGAAAAATAAGAAACCCAGAATAGCCAATACCATCCTGTACAATAAAAGAACTTCGGGAGGTATCACCATCACTTATTTTAAGCTGTATTACAGAGCAATAGTAAAACTGTATGGTATTGGTGTAAAAACAGACAAGTTGATCAGTGGAATCAATTAAAGATGCAGAAATAAACCCACACATATTAGGACACTTGATTTTTTGTTTTTGTTTTTTGTTTGTTTTATCTTTATTTATTTGGGTATTTCTTATTTACATTTTGATTGTTATTCCCTTTCCCGGTTTCCAGGCCAATAGGGGGCTAACCTCTCCCCCTCCCCTTCTACATGGGTGTTCCTCTCCCATCCTCCCCCCATTACCCCCCTCCTCCCAACAATCACGTTCACTGGGGGTTCAGTCTTGGCAGGATCAAGGGCTTCCCCTTCCACTGATGCTCTTACTAGGCTATACATTGCTACCTATGTGACTGGAGCCCAGGGTCAGTCCATGTATAGTCTTTGGGTAGTGGCTTAGTCCCTGGAAGCTCTGGTTGCTTGGCATTGTTGTTCATATGGGGTCTCAAGCCCCTTCAAGCTCTTCCAGTTCTTTTCTCTGATTCCTTCAATGGGGGTCCCATTCTCAGTTCAGTGGTTTAATGATGACATTTGCCTATGTATTTGCTATATTCTGGCTGAGGACACTTGATTTTTGACAGAAAAGCAAAACTATACAATTGGGGAAAAAATCTTCAATAAATGGTGCTAGACTGAGTGTAAAGAATGCAAATAGATCCATATTTATCATGCTGCACAAAACTCAAATCCAAGTGGACCAAAGACCAACATACAACTCCCTATATAAATCTGAAGGAAGAAAAAGTGGGGAATTCCCTTAAACACATTGGCACAGGAGACAACTTCCTGGAAACGGCACCAATATCTCAAGACACTAAAATCAACAATGAATAAATGTGATCTCATGAAACTGAAAAGCTTCTTAATTCACCAACCTGACATCTGATAGAAGGTTAGTGTATAAAGAATTCAAGAAGCTAGACATCAACATACCAAATAACTCAATCAAAAAAAGTAAGATGAAAAAACACCCTCATAGGAGGGGTGGGGAAGAGGACAGGGGGTTTGCCAGGGGAAACCAGGAAGGGGGACAACATTTGAATGTAAATACATAAAATAACTGATTAAAAAAGGAAAATAGGGTACACATAGGAACAGAATTCTCAAAAGAGGAAATCTCCAATGGCCAAGAAGCATTAAAAGAAATAACCAACATCCTTAGTCATCACTGAATTGAAAATCAAAATGACTCTGATATTTAATCTTATACCTCTAAAAAAGGCCAAGATCTAAAACTCAATGAACCACAAATACTGGTGAGGATGCGGAACATCCACACATCCACATCCTGCTATCAGATGCCATATCAAAATTAATATGACATTTTCTTGGAAAGTTGGAGATCGATCTACCTCAAAATCCAGCTATACCCGTCTTGAGCATATACCCAAAAGATACTTCATCTTACCATAACCATGTTCATTGTTACTCTACTCATTAGCCAGAAATTTAAAAGAGAAAAAAATGTATAAAGAAAATGAGGTGCATTTACACAATTGAGTAATTTATTCAGCTTTTAGTAAAGTGGCATCAAGAAATTTTCAGGCAAATGGATGGAATTAGAAAAAGTCATCTTGAATGAGGTAACCCAGATTAAGAAAGAAAAATATGGTATGCTTTCATTTCTATGTGGGTTTTAGAGGACCAAGCTATAATCCGTAGACCCAGTTAGGTTAGGTATAGAAGAAAGGACTGGAGGGACTCATGGATCTCCATGGTAGTGGAAAATAAAATAGAGTTTATTGATAAAGTGCGTAAATGGGGTAGGGGGTGCAGAATCATGGAAAAAAGGAAAGGAGGTGATATTGAAAGATGGACTGTGATGAGAGCATTTGAAGGTGGCGCAGAAACCTAGTGCGGTAAAAATTTCCTAGATTTTTTGAAGGTGATCCTAATGACATCTCCTAAATAATGAATACAGAGTTCCAGTCATGAATAATGCAGGCTTAAAATATATATGTGAAAAAAATGAATGAGGGAAAATCATCATTAAGAAGCTTAAAATTTGGCCATTTAGTGTTTCTCATAAATATATTCATAACTGTTTCTGATGGTATAGATGTATACTATCAGCTACAGAGAGGCTAAGAAGAAAGACCAGAAAGAAAAGAGCTCCTTGTGTTCTTTTATATTCATGAATTGTTTTGTTTATGAATTGCTTTATCTGTTTATTATCTTTGCCACATATTTTCTTCTTTCCTAAGTAAAGTTTTTCTGTTTTATGTCTTTCACTTATTACTTTTTGAGAATTTTGAATATGTGTGCCTGTGATGGTTTGCATATACTCATCCCAGGGAGTGGCAACATTAGAAGGTGTGCCCTTGTTGGAGGAAGTGTGTCACTGTGGGGGTGGGCTTGGAGACCCTCCTTCTAGCTGCCTGAGGATGCCCAGTCTGTTCCTGGCTTCCTTTGGATGAAGATGTAGAACTCTCAGCTCCTCCGGCACCATGCCTGCCTGGATGCTGCCATGTTCCCACCTTGATGACAATAGACTGAACATCTGAACCTGTAAGCCAGCCCTAATTAGATGTTCTCATCTATAAGACTTGCCTTGGTCGTGGTGTCTGTTCACAGCAGTAAAACCCTAACTAAGACAGTGCCTTATTTACATCATTTGCACCCCTGCCACTGTCCCATATCTTCTGCTATCACAACCTCCCTCTCAAATTCATGACCTTAATTTGTTTTAATTAATACAGTTATGTGCACATAGACCCATGTGAATACTATACTACATTTAATTGATATTTTCTATTGTATAGGTTTTTCTGGTTAAATGTTAAATTTCTTTTAAATTTCTTAAAATATTGAAATTCTTAATAAAATTCTCAGTGACTGTAATTGTCTTTAGTATCTGTCTTTCTATATACAGTAATATGAAGTATCCATGTAGTTCTAGGTCAAGACATGTGATTAAATCTAAATGAGAGGCAAATTAAGTGTTTACTATCTGAAAATAAATACATTAGATTTAATGCAGTCAAAGATTCAAGCTCATTTCTGAGTATGTTGAAGATCACTAGACACTTATTTCTTATTGTGAGACAGAAATCAGTTCACAAGAAAGTTGGAGGTCACTGCTGCCATGGGATATAATATATATATATATATATATATATATATATATATATATATATCCCAAATCCCAAATGTGATCAGGCATGAGAGATAAAATTTTTTGTATTATCATATATCTAGAATTCTATTAAACAAATAATTCTCATTGATGTAATGTAGAGATTCATGTGCAGCTCATTTTTAAAATTTATTTAATCATTAATAAGTACAGAATTCTCCAAGAAAGTGAAAGTTCAAGAGTAACATAAAACTGGATACACTCAATCTAAGAGAACAGAAAGTGGGAAATAGCCTTGAACTCATTGGTACAGGAGACAACTTCCTGAACAGAACACAAGTCCTGGAAAGAATAGGAATTCAAGGCCCATACCTAAACATAGTAAAAGCCATATACAGCAAACCAGTTGCTTTAACATTAAACTAAATGGAGAGAAACTTGAAGCAATCCCACTAAAATCAGGGACTAGACAAGGCTGCCCACTCTCTCCCTACTTATTCAATATAGTTCTTGAAGTTCTAGCCAGAGCAATCAGACAACAAAAGGAGGTCAAGGGATACAGATCGGAAAAGAAGAAGTCAAAATATCACTATTTGCAGATGATATGATAGTATATTTAAGTGATCCCAAAAGTTCCACCAGAGAACTACTAAAGCTGATAAACAACTTCAGCAAAGTGGCTGGGTATAAAATTAACTCAAATAAATCAGTAGCCTTCCTCTACACAAAAGAGAAACAAGCCGAGAAAGAAATTAGGGAAACGACACCCTTCATAATAGACCCAAATAATATAAAGTACCTCAGTGTGACTTTAACCAAGCAAGTAAAAGATTTGTACAATAAGAACTTCAAGACTCTGAAGAAGGAAATTGAAGAAGACCTCAGAAGATGGAAAGATCTCCCATGCTCATGGATTGGCAGGATTAATATAGTAAAAATGGCCAATTTACCAAAAGCGATCTACAGATTCAATGCAATCCCCATCAAAATACCAATCCAATTCTTCAAAGAGTTAGACAGAACAATTTGCAAATTCATCTGGAATAACAAAAAACCCAGGATAGCTAAAACTATCCTCAACAATAAAAGGACTTCCAGGGGAATCACTCTCCCTGAACTCAAGCAGTATTACAGAGCAATAGTGATAAAAACTGCATGGTATTGGTACAGAGACAGACAGATAGACCAGTGGAACAGAATTGAAGACCCAGAAATGAACCCACACACCTATGGGCACTTGATTTTTGACAAAGGAGCCAAATCCATCCAATGGAAAAAAGATAGCATTTTCAGCAAATGGTGCTGGTCCAACTGGAGGTCAACATGTAGAAGAATGCAGATCGATCCATGCTTATCACCCTGTACAAAACTTAAGTCCAAGTGGATCAAGGACCTCCACATCAAACCAGATACACTCAAACTAATAGAAGAAAAACTAGGGAAGCATCTGGAACACATGGGCACAGGAAAAAATTTCCTGAACAAAACACCAATGGCTTATGCTCTAAGATCAAGAATTGACAAATGGGATCTCATAAAACTGCAAAGCTTCTGTAAGGCAAAGGACACTGTGGTTAGGACAAAACGGCAACCAACTGATTGGGAAAAGATCTTTACCAATCCTACAACAGATAGAGGCCTTATATCCAAAATATACAAAGAACTCAAGAAGTTAGACCAAATAACCCTATTAAAAATGGGGTTCAGAGCTAAACAAAGAATTCACAGCTGAGGAATGCCGAATGGCTGAGAAACACCTAAAGAAATGTTCAACATCTTTAGTCATCAGGGAAATGCAAATCAAAACAACCCTGAGACTTCACCTCACACCAGTGAGAATGGCTAAGATCAAAAACTCAGGTGACAGCAGATGCTGGCGCAGGATGCGGAGAAAGAGGAACACTCCTCCATTGTTGGTGGGATTGCAGACTGGTACAACCATTCTGAAATCAGTCTGGAGGTTCCTCAGAAAATTGGACATTGAACTGCCTGAGGATCCAGCTATACCTCTCTTGGGCATATACCCAAAAAGATGCCCCAACATATAAAAAAAAGACACATGCTCCACTATGTTCATTGCAGCCTTATTTATAATAGCCAGAACATGGAAAGAACCCAGATGCCCTACAACAGAGGAATGGATACAGAAAATGTGGTACATCTACACAATGGAATATTACTCAGCTATCAAAAACAATGACTTTATGAAATTTGTAAGCAAATGGTTGGAACTAGAAAATATCATCCTGAGTGAGGTAACCCAATCACAGAAAAACACACATGGTATGCACTCATTGATAAGTGGCTATTAGCCTAAATGCTTGAATTACCCTAGATGCCTAGAACAAATGAAACTCAAGACGGATGATCAAAATGTGAATGCTTCACTCCTTCTTTAAAAGAGGAACAAGAATACCCTTGGCAGGGAATAGAGAGGCAAAGATTAAAACAGACACAGAAGGAACACCCATTCAGAGCCTGCCCCACATGTGACCCATACATATACAGCCACCCAATTAGACAAGACGGATGAAGCAAAGAAGGGCAGGCCGACAGGAGCCAGATGTAGATCGCTCCTGAGAGACACAGCCAGAATACAGCAAATACAGAGGCGAATGCCAGCAGCAAACCACTGAACTGAGAATAGGACCCCCGTTGAAGGAATCAGAGAAAGAACTGGAAGAGCTTGAAGGGGCTCAAGACCCCATATGTACAACAATGCCAAGCAACCAGAGCTTCCAAGGACTAAGCCACTACCTAAAGACTATACATGGACTGACCCTGGACTCTGACCTCATAGGTAGCAATGAATATCCTAGTAAGAGCACCAGTGGAAGGGGAAGCCGTGGGTCCCTAAGACTGAACCCCAGTGAACTAGATTGTTGGGGGAGGGCGGCAATGGGGGGAGGATGGGGAGGGGAAGACCCAAAAAGAAGGGGAGGGGGAGGGATTAGGGGGATGTTTGCCCGGAAACCGGGAGAGGGAATAACACTCGAAATGTATATAAGAAATACTCAAGTTAATAATAATAATAAAAAAAAATATAGGACCACACAGGTAAACAGGTAGAAGCCCTTAAAGAGGAAACACAAAAATCAATCAAACAGGTGAAGGAATTGCAGAAAACCATCCAGGATCTAAAAATGAAAATAGAAATAATAAAGAAATCACAAAGGGAGACAACCTTGGAGATAGAAATCCTAGGAAAGAGATCAGGAGTCATAAACACAAGCATCACCAATAGAATACAAGAGATAGAAGAGAGAATCTCAAGGGCAGAAGTTACCATAGAAAACATTGACATAACTGTCAAAGATAATGTAAAACAGAAAAAGCTTCTAGCACAAAACTTCCAGGAAATCCAGGACACAATGAGAAAATCAAACCTAACAATAATAGGTACAGAAGAGAGCAAAGATTCTCAACTTAAAGAGCCAGTAAATATATTCAACAAATTATAGAAAAAAACATTCCTAACCTAAGGAAAGAGATTACCATAAACATAAAAGAAGCCTATAGAACTCCAAAAACATTGGACCAGAAACGAAATCCCTTCCAAAACACCAAACACACAAAACAACAAAAGAATATTAAAAGCAGTAAGGGGAAAAGGTCAAGTAACATATAAAGGCAGACCTATCAGAATCACACCAGACTTCTCGCCAGAAACTATGAAGGCCAGAAGATCCTGGACTGATGTAATACAGACCCTAAGAGAACACACATGCCAGCCCAGGCTACTATATCCAGCAAAACTCTCAATTAACATAGATGGGGAAACCAAGATATTCCATGACAAAAACAAATTTACACAATATATTTCCACAAATCCTGCCCTAGAAAGGATAATAGATGGAGAACTCCAACACAAGGAGAGAAATTATACCCTAAAAAACAAAAAACAAAACAAAACAAAACAAAACAAAAAACAAACAAAAAACAAGAAAGTAATCGTCTTGTAACAAACTCAAAAGAAGATAGCCACACAAACACAATTCCACCTCTAAAAAAAAAAAAGACAAAAAAAAAAAAAAACCCAACCAGGAAACAACAATCTATTCCTTAATATCTCTTAATATCAATGGGATCAATTCCCCAATAAAAGATAGACTAAAAAACTAGATACATAAAGAGGACCCAGGATTTTGCTGCATATAGGAAATATACCTCAGTGAAAAAGACACACACTACCTCAGAGTTAAAGGCTGGAAAATAATTTTCCAAGCAAATGGTCCCAAGAAAAAAATCTGGAGAAGGTAGCCTAATATCAAATAAAATCAACTTTCAACCAAAAGTTATCAAAAAAGATAAGGAAGGACATTTTATATTTATCAAAGGAAAACTCACCAGGATGAACTCTTAATTCTGAATATCTATGCTCCAATGCAAGGGCACCTACATTCATGAAAGAAACTTTAATAAAGTTCAAAGCACACATTGTACCTCACACAATAGTAGTGGAAGACTTCAACACCCCAATCTCAGCAATGCACAGATCATGGAAACAGAAATTAAATAGAGACACAGGGAAACTGACAAGTTTTGAACCAAATGGTTTTAACAGTTATCTATAGAACATTTCATACTAAAACAAAAGAATATACCTTCTTCTCCGCACCTCAGCACCTCAGTACCTTCTCCAAAATTGATGATATACTTGGTCATAAAACAAGCCTCAAGAGATACAATAAGATTGAAATAATCCCATGCATCCTATCAGATCACTGTACTAAGGACAGTCTTCAATAAGAACAAAAATGACAGGTAGCCCACATACATATGGCAGTTGAACAATACTCTCTTCAATGATAATTTGGTCAAGGAAGAAATAAAGACATAAATTAAAGACTTTTTAGAATTTAATGAAAATGAAGGCACAACATACTCAAACTAATGGGACACAAAGCAAGCAGCGCTAAGAGGAAAACTCAAAGCTTTGAGTGCCTCCATAAAGAAACTGGAAAAAGCATACACTAGCAGCTTTACAGGACATTTAAAAGCTCTAGAACAAACAGAAGGAAATACACCCAAGAGGAGTAGAAGGCAGGAAATAATCTGAGGACTGAAGTAGAAACAACAACAACAACAACAACAGCAACAAAAATACTATACAAAGAATCAACAAAGCCAGGAGCTAGTTCTTTGAGAAAATCAACAAGATAGAAAACCCTTAGCCAGGGTAACCAGAGAGCACAGAAAGATTATCGAAATTAACAAAATCAGAAATAAAAAGAGAAACATAAAAACGGAAACTGAGGAAATTAACAAAATAACCAGATCCTATTACAAAAGGCTATATTCAAAGAAACTGGAAAATCTGGATGAAATGGACAATTTTCTACACAGATACCAGATATCAAAGTTAAATTAGTATCAGATAAACCATCTAAACAGTCCCATAACCTCTAAAGAAATAGAAGCAGTCATTAAAAGTCTCCCAAACAAAAAAGCCCTGTTCCAGATGGGTTTAGTACAGAATTCTATTAGACCTTTGTAGAAGACTTTATACCAATATTGTCCAAACTATTTCACAAAATAGAAAGAGAAGGAACACTACTCAATTCCTTCTATGAAGCCACAACTAAGCTTATAACTAACCCACACAAAGACCGAACAAATAAAGAGAACTTCAGACCAATTTCATTTCTGAATATCGAAACAAAAATTCTCAATAAAATTCTTGCAAACAAAATCAAAAAACACATCAAACCAGTCATCAATCATGATTAAGTAGGCTTCATCCCAGGGATGCATGGATGGTTCAATATATAGAAATCCATCAATGTAATTTACTATATAAACAAATTCAAAAAAAAACACACACACACACACACACACACATGATCATCTCATTAGATGCTGAGAAAGCATTTGACAAAATTCACCACCCCTTCGTGATAAAAGTCTTTGAAAGATCAGGAATTCAAGGCCCATACCTAAATATAATAAAAACAACACAAAGCAAACCAGTAGCCAACATCAAACTAAATGGAGAGAAACTTGAAGCAATCCCATTGAAATTAGGGACTAGACAAGGCTCCCGACTTTCTCCCTACCTATTCAATATAGTACTCAAAGTCTTTGCCAGAGCAATCAGACAACAAAAGGAGTTCAAAGGGACACAAATTGGAAAGAAAGAAGTCAAAATATCACTATTGGCAGAGGATACGGTAGTATACTTAAGTGACCCCAAAAATTCCACCAGAGAACTCCTATACCTGATAAACAACTTCAACAAAGTGGCTGTGTATAAAATTAACTCAAACAAATCAGTAGCGTTCCTCTACTCAAAGGAGAAAGAAATTAGGGAAAGGATACCCTTCACAATAGTCAGAAATAATAAAAATACCTCGGTGTGACTTTAATCAAGCCAGATAAAGCTCTGTATGACAAGAACTTCAAGTCTCTGAAGAAAGAAATTGAAGAAGATCTCAGAAAATGGAAAGATCTCTCATGCTCATGGATTGGCAGGATTAATATAGTAAAAATGGCCATTTTACCAAAAACAATCCACAGATTCAATGCAATCCTCATCAAAATTCTAACTCAATTCTTCATTGAGTTAGGAAGGACAATTTGCAAATTCATTTGGAATAACAAAAAGACAGGATAGCAAAAACTATTCTCAACAATAAAAGAACTTCTTCGGAAATCACCATCCCTGACATGAAGGTGTATAACAGAGCAATAGTGAAAAAAATATTATGTTATTGGTACAGAGACAGTCAGGTAGATCAATGGACTAGAACTGAAATTCCAGAAATGAACCCACACACCTATGGTCACTTCATCTTTGACAAAGGAGCTAAATCCATCCCATGGGGGGGAAAATAGCATTTTACAAATAGTGCTGGCTCAACTGGCGGTCAGCATGGTAGGCATGTGGAAGAATGCAAATCAACCATTTCTTATGTCCCTGTAGAAAACTCAAGTCCAAGTGGATCAAGGGCCTCCACCTCAAACCAGATATACTCAAACTAATAGAAGAAAAAGTGGGGAAGAGCCTCAAACAAATGAGCAAACAGGAAAATTTCCTGAATAGAACACCAATGGCTTATGCTCTACGATCAAGAATAGACAAACAGGCTTTCACAAAATTGCAAAGTTTATGAAAGACAAAGGACACCATCATTAGAACAAAAAGGCAACCTACATATTTGGAGAAGATCTTTACCAATCCCACATTCAACAGAGGGCTATTATCCAATATATACAAAGAATTGAAAAACTCCAGAGAATCAAATAACCCTATTAAAAATGGCATACAGAGCTAAAGAAAGAATTCTCAACTGAGGAACACTGAATGGCTGAGAAGCACCTAAAGAAATGTTCAATATCTTTAATTCTCAGTGAAATGCAAATCAAAACAACCCTGAGATTCCACCTCACGACAGTCAGAATGGTTAAGTTAAAAAAAAATAAAATAAAAAAATAAAAAACCTCAGGTGACAACAGATGCTGACAAGGATATGGAGAAAGAGGAACACTCCTCCATTTTTGGTGGGATTACAAGTGGATAAAACCACTCTGGAAATCAGTTTGTTGGTTCCTCAGAAAATTGGACATAGTGCTACCTGAGGACCCAGATATAGCCCCCAGGCCTACACCAAAAAGATATTCCAACATATAACAAGGACACATGTTCTACTATGTTCATAGAAGCCTCATTTATAATAGCCAGAAGCTGGAAGGAACCCAGATATCCCTCAACAGAGGAATGGATACAGAAAATGTGGTACATTTATACAATGGAGTACTACTCAGCTACTAAGAACAATGACTTTATGAAATTCTTAAGCAAATGGGTGGAAATAGAAAATATCTTGTGTGAGGTAAACCAATCACAAAACACATACATGGTATGCATTCCCTGATAAGTGGATATTAGCCCCAAAGCCTGGATTACCCAAGATAAAATTCATAGACCATATGAAGCTCAAAAAGAAGGACGACCAAAGTGGGGATGCTTCAGGTCTTCTCAAAAAAGGGGAATAAAAATATTCATAGGAGGAAATACAGATGCAACGTTTGGAGTAGAGACTGAAAGAAAGGCCATCCAGAGCCTGCCCCACCTGGGGATCCAGCCCATATACATATAGCCACGAAACCCAGGCAATATTGCTGATGCCAAGAAGTACATGCTGACAGGAGCCTGATATAGCTGTCTCCTGATAAGCTCTGCC
Organism: Rattus rattus; assembly: GCF_011064425.1. Taxonomy (NCBI): domain Eukaryota; kingdom Metazoa; phylum Chordata; class Mammalia; order Rodentia; family Muridae; genus Rattus; species Rattus rattus. The sequence goes on from NC_046171.1 coordinate 47,988,634, forward strand.
AGAGCATGACAAATACAAAGGTGGATGCTCACAGCCAACCATTGGACTGAGTACTAGGCACCCACCCATTGGAGGAGTTAAAGATTGAAGGAGCTAAAGGGGTTTGCAACCCCATAAGAGCAAAAATACCAACCAACCAGGGCTACCAGGGACTAAACCATCATCCAAAGAGTACACGTGGACAGACCCATGACTCCAGCTGCATATGTAGCAGAGGATGGTCTTGTTGGGCACCAATGGGAGGAGAAGACCTTGGTCCTGCCAAGGCTGGATCCCCCAGTATAGGGGAATGTCAGGGCAGGGAGGCAAGAAGGGGTGGGTGGATGTGTGGGAGAATACCCCTATAGAAAAAAGGGAGGGGGATAGGATAGGAGGTTTATGGACAGGACACTGGGAAAGGGGATAACATTTGAAAAGTAAATAAGAAAATATTCAATAAAAAAGAAAAAATGTTTTCATTATGAAACCATGATTGACATTGTACATTTTCATTTTGCCCATTTCCAATAGCTGGCGAAATAAGTGTTCTGCTTGTACCCTTTTACTTTTCATAATCAGCATAGTATTAATATACAAATTTAATTTTGATGATATATATTAATAAGATATATTCAATTTTAACAATATACATCCTAAAGTTGGAGAAGTATGAAGGTCTTTTCCCTGGTGTGTGAGTGCTTGTATGTGTATACTATTATGAGTTTATCCAGAGAGAAAATTTGCTGTTTGAAGAAGAATAGAGTTCAAATATACTTTGTAGCCCAAATTACAGGCAATTGTTCTCTTTTGGAAAAACTAATAATGTATAATAAGAAATTACCTTGGAAAACACATGATGTTGTGATCACAGAAGAAATATTAATAAAAATAGTCTCATGATAGAACTAAATGACTTTATTACTTGATTAGAGCTTCTGACAATTGATTTTGCATTAGATAAAAATGAGTGTTTTCCTAATAGTGGTAACTACTTTGTTCAGTTTAATCACACTTTTTTTTTCTTTTCTTTTTTTTTTCGGAGCTGGGGACTGAACCCAGGGCCTTGCGCTCGCTAGGCAAGTGCTCTACCGCTGAGCTAAACCCCCAACCCTTTGTTCAGTTTAAAACAGAAAGATGTCTTATGCTTGTGGTGCATCTGCTCTGCCAAAACTTGTTTTGTGTAAAGCCTTCCAAAAATTTTGATATAAATGAAATTCTTTCAAATAATATTTAAAACTGATTTTAAAAAAGTGTATACCTATTTGTGTCATCAGACATATGTTCTTTCATCTGAAAATGGTCTTTCCTAGCTCACAGAAACACTTCAGAGAACATTGTAAGTTAGCACTAAACTACTTTCAATTGTTCATATTCTAATTTCATTTTCTCCGACAATGGACATAATTTCATTAAGCTTGAAGACTTACACTATTTCTTCATCAATCCAATTTTCTGCCACCTAGCAATTTTAAGATTTTTTTCTCTCTCTAAGTGACTAAAGGAATTCTATTTCCACACTGAACATGCAAATAAACAATATCAAAATATTTATGATATTTTGACCCAGGACATCTTCAGCAATCATTGTAGAAATCATATAACATATGTAATGGTCTTCAGAGAATGTTCATCATCCATTCCATAAAATTCTATAAATGACAGCTTCCCTATGTGCTGACAGTCTTACAACTTTTGAGTGAGTCAAAAAAATGTCTAATAAGTCTGTAAACAACATCCAAGATGTTCATTTCTAGCTAACTATTTTCCTGATTTCTTATGGTAGCAACCTCTAATCAAGGTACACTAGAACATTTCTCCTTCACTAAATATAACATTCTAACCCTCTGTCTGCCTCTGATGTCTGTTTAAGAACAGTAGCTGGAATTCTGTATAGATAATTAAAAATAAAAAAGTAAAAAGATATGGTAATTTTGTTCATTGCCATAAAGAAGAAAAAATGTATAAAAAAACCAATGTTTCTATATCTTCAATGAACATTAAAGTCATATATTTGAAGTGTTATCATTAGGGGTCACAAAATCTACTTTTAGACATCACCTTGTGTATCCAATTTCAAAAGATAACTCTTCCTCAGACACTGAAGTAAATGCTTTGTGTGAGAGAAGCTACAAGTGTTTAAATCACTAGTTCTCAACTTTCCTAATACCACGACCCTTTAATTCCTTTCCTTGAGTTGTGGTGACCCAAGCATTTAATTACTTTGATTCTACTTCATAACTGTAATTTTGCTACTGTTATGAATAATAATATAAATATGTGATAGGCAGGATATCTGATATATGACCACAAAGGAGTAATGAAAAACACTGGTATAAACAACAGTATGACCAACATGTTTTGAGAATCACCTTTCTGGCTGTTGTGGTCTGATGGATGGAATCTAAGGATAAGAACTGAGATGCTTTGAGGACTGTATCATCACTGTATTTGCAAAAAAAAAAAATGATCTGTATAATAGTGGTACCCAATGTCCTCTGCTCTGCTTGAAGGAAGGTACCATCTATAGATACATTAAGAGAGGTGGTATTGGTTATCTTTTTTTGGTCTACTACCAATCACACAGGGTTCTAATCAATTCCTCTGTAAAATAGCTGGGAAGATGTGATGGATTTATCTTAATTTGTAGTTATTTGTGCCCAGTGAACTGAAGATAACACACTATACTTCTCTTTCTCTTTAATGAGAACTCATTTGTTATTTCTGGATTATCTTCTATATAATTGTAAACCTAAGAAGTGCAGGTTTATTTTTCCAACAAAATATTCTAATTAACCTCATGTTTCAGAAGTTATTAAAATGTATTAGTTACTTTGCTCATGCTACTTAACAATTAGTAACTTAAGAAATCAATGGTTAATGTTGGCTCACAGTTTGAGGTTCAGTTGATCATAGTGGGAAAATTTGGCAATAGGAACATGATATACCTAGTCACATTGAATCCAGCCAGGATGCGAAGAGAATGTTGTATTTCAGCCTGCTTTCTCCTCTATTTTTTAGGCTGGGAATGAAGCCCAATGTATAGTGATGCCTACTTTCATCAAAGCCTTCCAGAACATACCACAAATGTCATTCTAAGAATCTCTCCAAAGGTGCTTCTAGGCCCTGTCAAACTGTCAGCTTTAAACACCACAAGTTTGCACTGAGAATCTCATAATAAAAAATGTGATTAGGGATGGAGATAGGCCTCATTTGGGAAATGATTGACTAGCATACATAAAGCTTCAGGTTTGGTCTACAGAACCACATAAGTTTAGCATGGTAATGTATGCTTTTAAAAACTCAGAAGAGGAAGGCAGCAAGATCAGAAGTTCAGTGCCTTTCTCTGTTACAGAGTGGAGATTGAGGCCAGTCTCTCCTACACATGAGATCTGTTTCAAAACAAAACAAAAAAAAAAAATCGAAAACAATTCATTTCAGCTTTAAACTCTGAATAATCTCAAACAGTTCCTATACAATTTATGATTCTGTTTTTCTGAAATTCAAGGTAAGACAGAAACCTAGTGGGAGAAAACATCCAGTTCTACAAGTCCATATCCAGCATCTGGGAATCATGATAAATTATGACAGTTCCCAAAGACTAAGAAGACTCATTTCTCTTTGCTCTGTGGTCTGTGTCACTACACTTTTCTCATCTTGAGAATCTGGATAAGAGCTGTGAGTAGATTGTTCTATCTAGATATTTCTTTGGCCAATTGAATTAGAATATTTTAAAGTCTCACCGAACTTCTCAGAACATAAACAGGAGGCAGCCAGATATCCTATCTTAGTTCCCGATTGAGTTCATGTTTCTCTCTGAGAGCCCATGAGTCAGAAAGAACTCTATTATCCACATTTACCTTTGCATCATAACCCATCAAAATTGCCCAGTGATGTTCTATCAGGCTCTCTATATAGCATATTAGCCTAAAGTTCCAAAAGCAATTCACATTCCTGTCACAAACCAGTTCCAAAGGCCTAAGAAGCACATGGAAATGTTTATCATGTCTGTCCATATCCTTGCTGTAAATAAATAGCTAACACGTTACGCCTCTCATTGCTGTTGTAGCCAACTTTTGATCAAAATATCTGATTTATTTAATACTTATGTATTCCTTTATGTAATCCTACATGATGAGGATCAAGTGAAGTAACAAATACTTTTACATGTTTTCTTTATTTCTCCCATCCACATGGTAAAACAGAACTAAGAATGTTAAAATCACCAAACTCTGTCTCTGTAAAACTTCTTCTAGCATATTATTTTACATACCTTGATATTCTTAATTATTTCTGCTAAAAAAATTCTTCATATTAACTTTTTCTGAGATGAGTAATTGGAAAACATAGGCTGGGTAAAATAATGAATTTCACAGATTCTATCATCATAAAATTGAATATAGAATTAATGCTTTCTGGATTATCTATTGGACATTCTCAACGCATCAAGGTCAAAACTCAGCTGTTTCATTTGTAGGTTGATTATATTGTTTACAAAAAAGGCAAATCAGTAAGATGAATTAGTCTTCATATATTGCAACTGCTATTGCCCCAGATAGAATTAGAGACACTGTTGTAGAGAGATTAAAATATTGCTTATGAATATACATGACTGCAGACGGATTTGAGCCAAATTGTTTCTGAATGCAGACATTTGCTAATTGTCTGAAACCTCTCTATATTGTAAGCAATGTGGAATCAATACCATTCTACAGTTAATTCTCTCATTTGCTACTATTTTTATTCTGACTCCCTAACAATGAATGTCTTTCTTGTTTGCCCTGGGGTTCCTTCAATTTTCTTTAAAGACATAACAATGATATTATGTCAGTCTTTGACATGGTCACATTGCTAAAGGTTAAGTGAATGTTTTTTGTTACTAACTATATATATTTAGTTCTATTTAGAATAATTTTAACCTTTAATAAGTTTGTAAACTCATGCCAAAATTATTGAAGTTATGATGTTTATAAAAATCCCGTATATGAGTTAAAGCTAGTCTTTTTACTTCAATTCTTACTATTTTACAGATACAAGTATGATTAGGAGTGATTTTATAAATACACATAAAATGGTTGACTCAAATCCTGTACAATATCTTTGTCCATACTAAGCAATTATCAAGGAAGAGTCAACATTTTCTCAATATTCAAAGGCTAATTCTATGTGCATCTTATATGGTGATTCTTCGGGTTTGTCGTAAATATTCATCTATTGTTTTGGGGGATTGAATAAAATAGCCTCCAGGAGAATTGTTGTATATTATTAATTTATAAAACAAATACTTAGTATTCAGGAGTAAATACAAGCCAGTTATGAGATTTCATGCTAATATCACTAACTCACAGTTTTACTTTACTCGCATTGTAGGATTATCATATATATTATACATGGCACCCATATTATATAGGTGTTTCTGGAAGCCCTTGAATTACAGAGGAAAGTTTTGCACTTTTCTTAATTTTGACTCAGATATAAGACTGGGTGTTTGAAAGTATTGAAAACATCATTATCCTCAAAGATCATCCTAGTGAGTTAGATATTTTCAAAATATAATTTGATTACATTCCAGAAGGCAAAGGCCTATTATCAATCCTAGACTTAGACGCTAGAAATGTTCTCTCTCATCTTAGAAACAAGATAATAAGAAGTCACTGTCTCATGGCTGTTTGTATCCCAGTTCCTTAAAATGCGTTCCTCACTTTACATTGTGTTATCAAATGGTACAGTCTGAAGACCTCAGTAGGAGGAAGTAATTGTTTTCCACACAAGCAATCTATTGGTCATAATATATGCCCATTTGTTTTCATGGCACTATAATAGAAATGTGTACCTTTCTTTTCTCCTGGGTAGTTTGCACATTCATATATGCTGGTATCTCAGATTGGAAAAAAACAATCTCCTAACTCAACTCTACATGCAATTACTGGATGAAATCTGCTTTACTATCTTAAGGCAAAACTATTTCAGTAAAATAGAGCTTTTTCAAGTCCTTATCATAACATCTGATTACCTTGGCACTTCAATAAGTTATAAGAAAATGTCTAATTGATACATCACAAATGCTATCAGACTTTATCAATATATCAGTATTGTTATAGTAAGTGCCTGAACCATAGACACAGAATCAAGTAAGGGAAGCCAATCAAGTAAAGGGACCCCTTCCGTTCATGTATCCTCCTAATTTACATATTTTATCTTAATTTAGAGGTTTCACTTTAATATAACCCAGCATGAAAAATGTTTTGTTGTTGTTGTGGAGGTAGTTTTGGTTTGTTTTTTTGTTTGTTTGTTTCATTTTGTCTTTATCATTTTAAAGCCTGATTTTTAAGTAGAGAATAGTTACACGTGATTCTTAGCAGCAAATGGCAGCCAGATTCCTCATTAACTTCAGCTTCTTCTGACCTTAACAGGCAATAGGCATGAACGGGTTACACATATATAGATGCAGAAAAAAGATTCACATATGCAAAAATGAAATAAATAAATCTTTTTAAAAATTAAAGGCAACCTTTAGTCTTAAATTTTAGTTGTCAGTTATTGGACTACTATATTAATGAATTATATGGGAATTACTTAATAAACTTAAAGAAACATGAAATGTTACTTTACATTATAAAGTTTCCTTTTTACATTATAAAGTTTCATAGATTGATTAAATATTCAAAATGAAGAGTTCACATACCTTCTCCAGACCTTCTTCCTTGAGACTGATCACATCCAAATCAAAATCTGTCCGTAATCCATTGGTTTTGTTAAATGTTATTCTGCCTGTGAGACCTTCCCAGTGAGCCTGAAAAAACAAAACAAAACAAAAACAAACACTCATAATTAACAAGTATTTTCCATGATAACTATGAAACCAAGCTACTTTCTTGACTTCTCATAAATTATATGGAATCATGCTTTAAGTGTATTTTGTCTTGAAATGTGAAGGGTTTAATTTTCTTTTTGACAACTTTGCAGTTTGAATATAAATGATTAGTTTATATTATCAGTGTATGTTGCTATGCTTTTCCTTAGATATATTTAATGATTGTGGTTTATATACTGAAGGTTATTTAACAATGAAAAATTAGTAAGGTATATTATATGGTCTATTGAATATATCACTCAGTATTATTCAAGATTATAATTTATCCCCTAAATTTATAAGAGTAACAAACTTATTACTCTGGAAACACATGGAGTCTACAAGAGTCTGTTATAATTCTTCAATGAACAATCTTCCCTTAAAATAAACAATGTCACTTACATTCCCTGAAGAAGACAAGAAAAATATTTCATAATTATTTTGTCGGTTACAATGCCTGTAAAGATATTCTCAGTGAAAAATGAATTAGAACATAATCCCTCCATGGTGAACATATGGGTAGTTTTTAGTTTAAGTAGAAATATTTTCCTGTTTTGTCTGATATTTAGCAAAATGTATATATTTCCTACTATAAGGCAACTGGAAATAGCTTGGAATGACAGTTAAGTTTTGAATGCATCAGCATATGCATGTAACTGCAAAGCTTGAAATACTGTACCCTAGTAGCCCAAAGACATGATTCCTAAAAGATTAAGGTTAATATTTTAATGGAGCATGTAAATGAATATCATTACTACACTAGTTTTTAGTCACCCTGTTTGCTTCTTCTGATACTAGTGTGCAGGCCTTTCAAAATAATTTTCAGCTACTAAACTTCAAATGAAATAGAAAACATGGTTATTATCTGTGTCATATTACAATATGTATCCAACTCATTTAAATGTGTAATAACTGCTTTAGATAGAAAAGAGTTTGTCCAATTTCTTCAAAAGAAAAATATTCATATCATAAATAAAAAATTAAAATAATGTAACAACAGATAAAAGAATCAGAATGCATCAGAATATATGTAGAAAACAGCAAAATGAAACTAGGTAGAGAGCAGTAAAAATATAAGAGCCCAAACCAGGCAAGTAATAAAAATTCTCTAACATACTCAATTTTAAACTTCCTAGAAACCTAAGCAGAAAGGAAAAAATGATGGAATTGTAATATGCAGGGCTCGTATTTTGGAGTCATAGAAGCTGCTTGCGATAAACAGCCTCTCCTGGTACGGAGAACCTAGAAATTTCTCCTGTTGGTCCTCTTAAGGGGAAAACTGTGATTTAGTGGACAAAGCTTTCAATTACACTCTACAATAAATACAGTGGGGAATGTCATATCGCTGTTTCTTTCAGGGCCAGCTGACACACATCATAGTCATAATGCTCAAATGCTGAGTTCAGGAAAATCAATTCTTTCACCACTGAGAGCTATGATCTATGCACACAGCTCCGGGAGTGCTGAGTACTTTAAACAAGAAGTTAATGCAGAATGGGAAGCAACTAATAAAGATCATGTTCTTCAGGGAAAACCAGGACCTCTAAGTGAATTCGATAAACATTAGAGAAGGAAAATGCATGGAAACCGTTTAACAAGATTGTGAGATTCCTATCTTCATTTTTTATTCTGTGATAAAATAGATGGTTATTCTATTAGCAATATTGAAAAGTCTTAAGTGTACCAATGCCTTTGATTGTTTTAGTGACTAAAACAGTGGACCATGTGAATTTTTTTTCCAAGAGGAATATGCTAAGCAAACAAAGGACTTTCCTTCTTAGGAAGAAGAGAAAATTGCAAAAGAACAAAAATGCGTGTGACCATATGTGTAAATGAGTAATTTTCCACTGTGTTTCCTACTTCAGGCTTGGTCAAAATCAGAAGAGAGACAATACATTGTCATAAGCATTATTCTGTTACGCAGTATGAAGTAATTGTTTTTACTTTGTGAATCGATACATTATTTTTATTTTTGTGTTTCAAAGTGATAGGAATTGAACTTGCACCTCATATACACTCAGCAGGCAGTCTACCAGTGAACTACACTCCTCATCCTGTCACATTCATTTTTAATATGAGTAGGAAATATAAGTAAAATAATTGTACATTTTGTTTCATATAGTTTCATAGATAAAATAGCTATGCCACACAGATTAACTTTAAATTTATGATAGCTTAAAAGGCTTTCAAGTTAAAAGCACAACTCCTAGTTTATTGCCGAAAGTACAACAGTTCTTTAGACATCTACATCTCTACTTAAATAAAACGTGGAAAAACAGATTTTCAAAAACAAGGCTAACATCATCCGTCAAGCTTTTAATGGATCATAGGTTTCACATGTTTATCTCATTACAGACATGTTGATGGATATTCAACTAACTCATGACTAAAATACTTTGTATTTAATTGTCTCCTTGTATTTTGGTTTTCCCTGTTTGGCTGTTGTCTCTTGGAGGGCTGCTTTTTCCTTAAGAGGAAATGGAGGGGAAGTGGATGTGTGAATGAGGGGAGTTGGGGGAACTTGGAAGGAGAGAAGGGAAGGGAAACTAGTTAGCATATATTATATAAAACAAGGATCCATGAAGAAGTGAAGTTTCAGTTAAAAAAAATAAAATTGTGTGCTAGGAGAACTGCACTGTCTTTATTCAGTCTTTTCTCCACTTACCTCTTTAATTAGACTCATGAAGCGGGTCCCAAAGCGCCAGGGTTTGTGTCGATTGCATTGCAAGGAGCTGACTGTCATCTGGGGAAACTGTTGGACAGCCACAGACACAACGTGCACTGCGTCATACATCAGAGCAGCATCAGTCTGGAAGCCAGAGAAAGGACATACACGTTCATAAAAGCACAGCATGCACAGAATAATGGGCTAAGAAGTGTTCTCTATATTAGACAAAGCAATTTCCTCTACATTCTATGGTTCTCCCAGATAAGACACGGTGACCATATTACTACAGCTCTTTTAGATCAGTTGACCCACATGGCCTTTCTCTCCTCATTCAATACAGACCCTGGTATTGCCTTTTTAGCTGGAAATATATAAAGGCACTTTATTGGTCTTCTCACTTTCCCTTGGTCTATCTTACTCTGTCTCATCTCACACACATGAGTACATTGGATGAAATTGTGACATTTAGAATGATTATATATCTCACATATTATTTATAGAAGTAAACAGCTCTCCTGTGCAGGAGGAAGAAAAGAGATATTTAAAAGAGAGTTACTTTAGAAAGCTTAAGATATAAGCCCAGATCTTGTCTTCAGCTCTATTTTCAAATATCCATTCTCAGCCATGATGCATCATCCCACAGACCAAATCTCAGTGTATGTGTTAATCCCTTTTCAAGAACCTAAGCCTAATCTCTTGTGCTGTTTTCTTCACTCGAAATTTCCATATCAATAAAAGTTCATTTGGCTTTGCAAGTCAAATGAATATGAATTTTCCTGCTCTGCACCTGATCAAAGTGACCAGCCCCTTTGTGAGTCAATGATAAAAATAATGGTTATAAAAATCATAACAAACAAGAGGTCCACTGACTATCATTCGTTCTGTTACCAGGACTCTCTCACCATGTGTTCGGTATCCATGCCAGATCGCATACCTACAGGAGACGGACACACTTGCAGGGTTAGTAGCAGTGATCTTTGAGCCATCTGTTTGGCATGCTTTAGAATAAAAGCATCTATTTCCTTTTCTCATTCATGCAATTAGTGGGCTGGGAAATGAATTCCAAACTGAATAGGAACCCTGTAGATCATATTGTGTGCCACAATACAAGACAAAATGAGGAGACTCTATTTTTCGGTTCAAATGGATCCTCTGAGTTTTACCACAGGAAGTAGAAGATGGATAAACAGCACACTGCAATATCAGAGCATAGGAGCAGTAATTGTGTTCTTTTTATGTCTTTGAGAAATGTAAATTTATACCTACAAACTTTGTTTTATAAATAACAGATGGCTAATTTTCATGCCATGATACAGGGTACCAAATACAAACCTGACAATTACACTGTCTGGTTTGGATCTAAGTTAATATCTGATGAATGTATCACATATAAGACAGTTCTGGTGCTAGAAATCATTGCCAAATTTGAAAAATGCATTTTTTCTAAAACATCATGAAATCTTAGACCATACCTGCTGAGAAAGGTAGACAGAAATGAAACTTTAAGGTATTTCTAACAGGCTAGTTTCACAGCATCACCACAGAAAAACACCTTAAAGAATCAAGTTTCTTCTTAAATTCAAATTCTATTTCGTGATATAATGGTCAATATTGTCAACTTGACTACATTAGGTCTCCTAAGAGGAGGGTTTTAGGGCATTTTGTGGGGGAGGAGGCCATTTTGAACTGAGGAAGCAAAACATAATCTGAATACTGAATCTGTAGGGCCATCCCACAGGCTAGTATACTGAGCTGAATTAAAAATGAAAAGACAAGAGAGGTCCACTATTCTCTCTCTTGCATATTCACTGTGAACATGGAAACAGCTGTGACATTTCTGTTACCTCTTTAGCCTCAAGACTTTTGTTGTTGTCTTTGTTGTTGTTGTTTTATTGGATTTTTATGTATTTACATTTCTTTTTTAAAATATTTTTATTTTTCTCGGATATATTATGTATTTACATTTCAAATGTTCTTCTCTTTCCCCCTCTCCCTTTCCCCTTCCACTTCCCCCTGCTTCTATGAGGATGCTCCCGTTCACCTCAAGACTTTGTAATCATTAGCCAGAATATACAATTCCTTCCTTAAGTTGCTTTGGCCAAAGATTTTGACAGAGCAATCAGAAAAGAAATTAAAGTATCAAAGTCTGAAACAAGAGTTAAGATCACAAATAAAAACGAAACTATTACCATTAATTTTAATAGTATCTTAAAACTGGAACTCTACTAATTATCTTTATTGGCTCTAATATAATAAAACTAGAAGTTTAAAACAAAAGAAATTTGGAAACCATACAAAGAAAGGGGAATTAATTCATTGTGAACAAATAGTGGATTGTGCTAAATATAAAAAGAGTATAAAATTTTCTTAAAATGAATTAGAGAAAGGATTGAAGGAGCTGAAGGGGCTCGCAACCCCATTAGAACAATGCCAACCAACCAGAACTCATAGGGACTAAACCACCACCCAAAGATCATACATGGACTGACTCATGGCTCCAGCTGCATATGTAGCAAAGGATAGCTTTGTTGGGTACCAATGGGAAGAGAACCCCATGGTCCTGCCAAGGCTGGACCCCTAGTGCAGGGGAATGTCGGGGTGGGGCGCAGGAAGGGGGTGTGGTTGGGGAGGGGAACACCCTTACAGAAGAGGGGGAGGGGGATGGAAAAAACAAACAAACAAACAAAAATTTCTTAAAACAAATAAACTAGAAACAAAGAAAATGTTTTCTTTGCATAAACAAAGTATTTGCATAAACAACATAGTACTGTACATCAAGGAAATAGACAAATGGCAACCAACCAAACTTTGTATCAATAGGAAGAAAGGCAAAATGAACATTAAAGTAAAAATAAGCAACACATAGACCTAGAAATGATAACTGGCTTTTTCTAGAAAGCATTGCTTCTTTATATGGGCCCAAACAATAACCAAATGCTGGATGATAGACTTCTCTTTCTCCCTTCACTTTGGTTTTGTTTCAATTAATTTTCATACTGCATGATAATTACTCAAATAACATCTGGCTACCAAACGTACCTTGTGTAGATGTGTCTGAAATAAGCAAAAAAAGAACTATTTTCTTTAGCTCCAATCACTTTGCATTAGATGAGAATCTTACAGCTCCAACTGCCTCCTAAATGAGAATTGTATGTAATAGCCAAACTATGATCTATAGTAGAAATGACCTGTTAATGGGGACTGGATCAAATCCCTTAAGAAACGGCACCAATAACAGTTTCTTTAGACCATTTTATAGTAACAAAATTAGAAAAAATATTAATCATACCTACATAGAGATAGCACATTGATCAGGAATGTGAAGATAGATAGATAGATAGATAGATAGATAGATAGATAGATAGATAGATAGATAGATGATAGATAATATATTTAATATATGACATATATCATGTATATATAATTATAACATATCATATATACTATGAACCCTTTTTGCATTACCTTCTATAGTTGAACTTAAGGCTCATGTTAGTTTCTAGAATGGATATTCAATGAGTGGAGCTCTTTATCCATTCCTCTTTCCATTTTACCTTATCAAACATCCTTTCTTGTTTTTTTTAGTACTACTCATTTTCTGGAAATATTGAAATAGATGGCTGAGCAAATCCTGTTGGAACTAATATTTTGTTGGTCATTTCTGTCATTTTCTAATCAAAGACAAAAATGCTCCAATTAGAAACTGATTTATATCACACTTAAAAAGAAACCATTTAAAAAGTAAAACTAAGAGACTTTATGTTGAATAATTATAAAAGAGAGAGAGAAGGCTTAAATAAAACCAAAGCTTTACTGACACCACAGAAATAAGAAGGCTGATAAAGATGGTAACTTAGGCTTGGGCATCTTAACAATATCGAATGATAAGGAACTGGAAAGATGACTGTTTTGTCAGCATATGAATTTGTATGGTCTACTTACACAATGGCTACTACTCAGCTATTGAGAACGAGGACATCATGTGTTTTGCAAGCAAATAGATAGAACTAGAAAATATCATTTTGAGTGAGGTAACTCAGACCCAAAAGGATATGCATGATACATAATCGCTAATAATTGGATATTAGCCAAAAAAGCACAGAATACCCAGGATACAATCCATAGAACTCAAGAAGGTTAACAAGCTGAAGGGCCCAAGGGAGGATGCCTAAATTCCACTTGGGAGAGAGCAGAAAGAAATCATAGGAGGCAGAGAAGAGGGAGGGAGGGACCTGAGTGAGAGAGGGGACAGGGAGGGGAAGGGAGAAACATGATCAGGTATTTGCCGGAGTTGGGGCAGGATTGAAGCCCTGAGGGTCAGCAGAAAGAATGGAAACAGGCAACCTCTGGAGGTAGGATGTGGAGCGACCCTCTAGAATGTACCAGAGACCTGTGAGGTAAGAAATGCTCAGGACTCAAAGGGAGGGACTTTAGATGAAACACCCAAAACAGTGGGGAGAGGGAACTCGTAGAATCCACCCTCAGGTGAAAGACAAGACGTCAAGTAGAGGGATAGGGTTGTCATCCCACAGTCAAAAACTCTGACTCAGAATTGTTCCTGTCTAAAAGAAATGCAGGGACAGAAATGGAGAAGTGACTGAGTAAGAGGAGGTCCAGGGACAGCCCAAATTGGGATCCACCTCGAGGAGAGGCTTCAAGGCCTGACACTATCACTGAGGTGTGGAATGCTTACAGACAGAAGCCTAGCATGGCTGCTTTTCCGGATGTGAAATACGTAGTTGAGTCAGATGCAGACACTTACATCCAACCAATGAACAGAAGCCAGGGACACCTGTGGTTGAATCAGGGAACAGCTGGAAAACACTGAGTAGGAAGGAAACCCTATAGGAAGACAACAGTCTCAACTAACCTGGATCCCGGAAATCTCTCACACACTGAGCCACCAACCAGACAGCATACATCAGCTGATATGAGACCCCTGACACACATATAGCAGAGGACTGTCTGGTCTGGCCTCAATGAGCGAAGATGCAACTAACCTTTGAGAGACTTGAGGCCCCAAGGATTGAAAAGGCCTGGGGGATGCATGTGTGGTGCATCCTTTTGGAGACCAGGGAGGAGGTATGGGATGAAGAACAGTCAGAGGGCAGATGGGACAGATAAAGACTGGACTGTAAAAAGAAATTAAAGAATAAAAAAATCTCAGAACAAAATGTCTTCAACTGTTAATTTTACCATAAATTCAAAAGGAGAACAAAAGCCTTCCAGAATCCTATTCTGAAGTGAAAACTACCCTGATATTAAAACAAGACAGGGTCATTAAACATCAAAAGTTGCAAACTAAGATGACTGATGAACATAGACAAAGAAATCCTCAAGAAAATATGAGTAATTTTTTAGTGTAGACACTAAACTGAAATATTATTAAAGATGAGTTCATTGACCTCTGCATGTACAAGCAGGCATGTGCAAGAACATGCACATAACACACACACACACACACACACACACACACACACACATACACTCACACACATACACAATATAACCAAGATCATGGTTTCAAGTATTTGTAAGGGTGGTTAAGTGTGCACTGTTGAACGAACAGAATACCTTTATATATACACCAACAGATGAATGACTAAAGTCACGATCATCTTAACAGAGAACTCACTTATGAGTGAGTTATGATAAAATTTAACATCATTTATGATCAGATTGCTAAATTATTTATCTTAGGGATAACAGAGTTGAAAGTAACAATGTCTATTTACAACACGATAACAGCTCTCAACAGATTGAATGCTGGAAAACTTATGGTGATGCCTTAAGACAGTAAGACAAGGATGGCCCCTTTTGTTCCTTTTATCCAAGATGATACTAGAGGTAATACCCAGAGCAATTATGCAAAGCAATGAAATAAATGGCATATAAATTGGAAAGAAAAAAAAGTAAAATTGTCAGTATTTACAGATGACATAGCCTTATATATAGAAACACCAAACACATCATTAAAACACTATTAGAATTAATAAACTAATTCAGCAGAGCAGCGGGGTATAAAATCAACATCAAAATAAATTGCATTGCGATATAGCAATAGTGAGTTATATCTGTTTAGGATTCAGCAAAGCAGTCCTACTTAAAACAGCCACAAAAATAAAATAAAATACATACAATTATATTTAAGCAATCGGGAAAAACTTCTACAATATATCTATAACATGCTGGAATACGTTAAAAAAGAGATAAATGAATGGAAGCACACCTTTCTTCATAGATTAGAAGAGTTATCAAAGTAGCAATGCCTTTCTTCACAGCATGAAACAAGTAAAAACTAAAATGTGTACGGAACTATAAAAGACCCTGAATGACCAAACAATATTGGGTCAAAAGAATATAGTATGAGGTTTTAAACAACTTGAATACAAAATGCAGTATAAAAATAGCATGACACGATTATCAAAAATAGCCATACACAGAAATGGGGATGAAATAGAGGAGGAAAGTCAGACATTTGCAGTCAACTGAGTTTTTTTCTTCTTTTACTCTTTAATCCCTTTTTTAGAGTCCAGGCTTCATCCTCCTCTAGGTCTGCTCCCACATTACTGCTTCTCATCCCATACCCTCTCCTTTCCTCCCTCCCCACCTCTCACCCCTGTCTCGAAGAGGATGTTCCCACCACACCTCCTACCCTATTAGGCTTCAAGTCTCCTGAGGGTTAGGTACATCTTCTCTCACTGAGTTTTGGCAAAGGTGAAATGATAGGCAATGAAGAAAGGACAAACATTTCAACAAATGTTGCTAGTAAACTACCCATTCATAAGGTGGAAATGGAAGCCATCCCCTGACTGGTTACAACATTAAACTCCTAAAATAAGCAGTAATGATAATTCCATTTGAGTGAATAACATTAAAGAAGAGACAAAAGTGCAAATCCATAAATGAAATGATATAAAACTAAAGAAAAATGTGTGTGTGTGTGTGCATGTGTGTGTGTGTTTGTGTGTGTGTATATGGTGGTGGTGGTGTGTGTGTGTGTGTGTGTGTGTGTGTGTGTATGGTGGTGGTGGTGGTGGTGTGTGTGTGTGCTGCGTGTGTGTGTATGTGTGTGTTGTTGTGTGGTGTGGTGGTGGTGTGGTGTGTGTGTGTGTGTGTGTGTGTGTGTGTGTGTGTGTGTGTGTGGTGGGGAGGTAGCTAGCAGCTAGCAACATTGTTTAAAGTTTGGTGTTAGAGCTAAGTACTCATCTGTAAAAGAACTGTAGATCTACTCGAATCCAGATGAGTCCTCAATAGGTACCTCAAACATTTTTGAATTTCCTTAATTATCTGAGGAACAGAAATCACAGTGACAATGGCATGCCACCATTTACAGTGAGAGTAAATACCCCCCCAAAAAAAAAAACAAAATATAAAAGGTTCTGGCAAAGACCATGAGAAAGTAACGATTTTAGCCACTGTTGGTGACATTTAAATTTGCCTGTGAGAGTTGCAGAAAGGTTAAAAATAGAGCCATGATTTGATCCAGCCATCATTCATATTTGGGAGTTCCGATGAGAACTAAACACTTATGACTCTGTTACTCTTTAAAATTAACTCTCTGACATAGAATTGAAATTATTTATGATTTTGCTCCTAATTTAATTTTCATTATATGTCATATCAACCCTAAAGAGTACTTCCAAATTAAAAAACGTAACTTTTAAAATTATACTACCATTGAACATATGAACTACTTTGTTGCTAAACTATTCACTTACTAAATCCAGATGGTTCAGTTAGAAAAATCCAGATTTGTGCCCTGAACATTTAAGTAAAACTACACACATGTGTACATATACGGGGGTAATGTTTATTTGAAAGGTAAAACAACTGTTCGCTTTGGGATTCATACCAGAAGAAGGAAGTATAATTAGAATACTCTCCATTTCAGAAGAGGTAGACATTAGGAAGTTAAATATTAAGCCCAATAGGTCAGAGGAGAAGCCCATAGATCACTGATAGTTCAAGCATCTATCAACTAGAATGGGAACTAGCCTTAGTGCCTACTAAAGTGGACTTTGGAGTTTTAAAATATTTCCAATTTAAATTATTCAAAATACAAAGAATATCTATAAGTCAAAAATATGTCTTTGAACCCTATAAAATTGTGCAATATGACAATTGGTCTAGGCACCAATCTATGTCTGTGAATTGTAGGGTGATTATCTTTTACTAACCTGTTAATGTCCTTTTTATAAGTGGGTTTTCTGGATCTGGGTTACTTCACTCAGAATGATTTATTTTTTTTAGTTCCATCCATTTGTTTGGAAATTTCATGATGTCTTTGTTTTTAACATCTGAGTAATACTCCATTGTACAAATATGCTGCATTTCCTCTATCTATTTTTCTGTTGAGAGACATCTAGGTTGTTCCCATTTCCTGGCTATTATGAACAAAATTGCCCTCAGCATTGTTGGGAAAAATGTCCTTATGGTAGGATGAACACCAGGAAGAACAAGTGGAACTGCAGAGGAAAAGTGGGGAAAGCTGACAGGTCAAATCACTATGAGAACACAGCCCACAGAATCAACCAAGCAGGACTCACAGGAGATCACACAGATGGAAGCAACAATTATGGACCCGCTGCATACAAGCTATGGCTCTGTAGGTTGGTATTTTTCTGGAACTCCTAACAGTGGGAGTGGGATTGTCTTTGAATCTATTGCCTATTTTAGGACTGTTCACACCATATTGGCTTGCCTCATCCAGTCTTGATATGAGGTGTTTTACCTAGTCTTATTTTAATTGTTATGCTATGTTTAATTGATATCCCAGAAAGGCCTGTTTCCCCTCCCCTGCTCCCCCAACCCCCACAAAGGGAACCAGAGAAGTAGATCTTGGGGAGGGAGGAGGTTGGGGGAGGACGGAGAAGAGTAGATGGAAGAGAAATTGCAGTTGGGAACGTTAAGCCAAGAATAAAAAGGAAAAAAGTGCAATGTGATTTAAAATATCTCAATTCACCTTAGATAACCTTTCAACGTGAGTGTCTTGGAACGATCATAATATACCCTTGCAAAGCACATCAATATGAGATCATTTTAATTTTTCCTTTTTCTTCAAGTGATAAAATGAGGGGTAAGGAACCCTTAGATCTCCATTGAGCAATTAAGTTTCAAAGCTTCAATTATTCTGTATTCAGGACAATGAATTGTGGCGCTTTGCTGAAAAACCAAAATCTACTTCCTGGAAGCAGTTTCTATCTTCTGAGTTATCTTTTGCACATTTTTAATAAAATCCAACTCTGCTTAAATGTTTAAAAAGCGTAATGTTGTCAATATTCATTCATACTTCAAACGTGTCCTGACAAAAGACGTAATATAGAACGTTTTGAACATCTGAAATATTTGTATAGACAGATTTTATTTATGGGAAGACCACTTTACTAAGCAGCAAATTCTAGGCAAGTCTATATTTGATCTATAAGTTTTTTTTATTCTGGTTGTAATCACATTAAATCTTTTTCTAAAATTCTGAAAATAAATACTCTAAGATGGTCATCTCGCCCAAAAAATTAAACTGCAGATTGGCTTTGTATAAATGGTGAAGTTAAGACAAAATACTTTCTAACATTCATATATTGAAGATGACACAGAAAGAAAAGATCTAAATTATACAAAAAAATCCTTTTAGCAAAACTTCATCAAAATATTTTAACTTCTGATAGCTGTGGCATTTTTAAATAAAACTGTGCCCTAGAATTAATGGCCTTGGACCATCCCTATTAAATTTTAACTGAGAAAAAGTAGGTCAGGGTCAGGTAGAATATACCTTTAATGACAACACTCAAAAGGCGAAGGTAGGCAGACTGGTATGAGTTCCAGGACAGCCTGTTCTACAAGATAAGTTCCAAGGCTATTTTAAAAAACCAGTATCAAATAAATAAACAAGTGGCAACATCATCAACAAAAGGGTGGTGTAGTGCTATTTCTTAAGTATTCTTTATAATTATTAAAACTAATAATTTGGTAAGAATGGCTGTGTGTGTGTGTGTGTGTCTGTGTCTGTGTCTGTGTGTCTGTGAGTGTATGTGTGTGTTTTCCATTAACACTCTTGGTTTGGACTAAAATTTTACAATTTAACGAATGTTCTATAGGGCACACTTAAATTACTCTATTGTTTTTAGTTTAGTTGTTGGATCACACTCACCACACTAACATTGTTGAGCCACAATATGCTGCCTTGTTTATAGTAAGTGTGTAATCTCATTTCTAAGAATAAATACATAATATAAGTTCTGCCGAAACATTTGCTTTAGCAGTAAAGGAAAGGTCTTGGGGAGCTCAGAATAACAATCACACTCTGCCACGTCTCTAGAATACATGACCTCCCAAAGGTACCTTGAACCAAATCTGCCAGCAACTCCAGCCTGGGAGGAATTCGAGTGCAGCCTCTGTCCCAGTTCCAAATGAATTTATAGTAACAGTTCTGTGAACACATTTATCTTTCCATTAAATAAGTGTAGGCAGGTCCCCTCTGAGATCTGAAGCAAGCTGGCAGGTGGCAGATCCATTCTGGAACTCCTACGTTTCAGATTTTGCTCATTTCTGAACTCCCATCTGAGGTACAATGCACAGCACAAAGAGCTGCTTGGCCCAGTAAATGGAAGATAAGTCTACGGATTCCAACTCTTTCATTGATTTCGGCTTAACGGAAAAACAAATAATCAAAACTTAGAATAATACTTTTTGCCTCGTTTCCTTATTTTTTTAAGGAAAAAAATTTTAAAAAAGCCATTCAAACCAATGATTTTCACTGGGTGAAAAGCAATTACTTTAAAAACTCAATAGTTGCAGTTAAAAAGTAATTGTATGTGTTCATTTTTCAACTAGAAGATGCGGATATTAATTGTGATGGGCAAAGAGAAGGATATTGGCACTGGATTCTTCTGTGCACCGTCGGCAGCATTTGAAACGGGACTGGGAAACAGGCACCTCTCTGATAACAGAAGGGCACACACAGGAAGGGTAAGCTGGTCCTCTCAGCTGGCACACCATACCCAGGCCCCTGACCTTCACCGTGCTAGTACAGGACACCTGATAACTGCAGTGAATGATGAGAACTGCACTCAGAACCAATCAGGAACCGATTGTGAAAGAATTCTCCAATAACTCTGCAGCTGCCATTGTGTGTGCTCTGTTGCCAACCCTTTGTCCCACTCTGAAAAAGAGTTCTTTACCAGCAGCTGTGTGGACCACATGGGCTGCATGAGGTAATACATTAAAGTAGTTTGCATAGTTTCTGGCACATGGTGTATAGCAGGTGTCATCAGAGAGTGTTGGTGATCGCCAGAAGACTGGTAATCTCTTCAAGGTGGACAGGATCCCAAATCAGGAGCCTGTTTAAAAAGTACAATGTTGAAACTTTTCTGCATATGTGATAGGCCTAAACGGGATCGGCATATGCTGTTCAAGAGAACACAATAGGGTGTGCAAAGGGAAGAGCAGGAGAGCGTTATCATTGAAACTTTATTTCTATAAAGTGAAGTGTATCCCTGAAGGTATAATTCAATTGAAGTCATAGCTAAATATTTGTTAAGACCAGTAGTTTACTATCAAATTTAGAAATTATGGAAAAGATACACAGTAAACTAGTATTCTGCTTGATAGGCATAGATATATATTGCTGCCTTGTATATAGTAAGTGTGTAATCACATTTCTAAGAATAAATATATAATATAAGTTCTGCCAAAACATTTGCTTTAGCAGTAAAAGAAAGGTCTTTGGGAGCTCGGAATAACAATCACACTCTGCCACATCTCTAGAATACAGAATACTATAGAATACTATGCTATATATAAATAAATAAATATATATTATAGTATACTGTATACTATAGTAATACATAGTAACATATATTAAAATATACAGTAACATGTATTACTATATATTAATATTAAGAATTACTGTCAGGCAGATAACTTCATACCAGCAATGAAACCCTAGTCAAGTGTGACTCAGTATATTGTTGTCTGAAAGGGAATCAATTAGGTTGACTAAAAGTGTCTGCTCTAGTTTACTTCCTTTTGCTGTGATAGAAACTCTGGAAAAGCAATTTAGGTTAGAAAGGGTCCTTTCTCTTACAATTTCAGGTTGCATCCATATTTTCAAGAAAGACGCAGAGGAAGGTACTAGAGTCCATTGGTCATACTACATCCATAGGCACGTGACTACTTAACAATCTTTTATATCGGGTTGGGGATTTAGCTCAGTGGTAGAGCACTTGCCTTAAAGCACAAGGCCCTGAGGTTCGGTCAGCTCCAAAAAAAAAAAAAAAAAAACAATCTTTTATATCAACATTTAATAAATATTGGGTAATTAGAAAATGCTGTTTATTTTTCTTCTTCTAGGTCTATACACACGTTTTCTCTATTCTGTCCTCAACACATAAATCAGATCATCTGTGAGTTCTGGTTGTTAATTTTTTTGTTCTGAGCACAATTGAACTTCTTGTCCATATTAAAACTCTTCTAGCTCCAGATACTCTGAGACATAATAATACTAATGTTCTTTACTACCAACGTGATATTCTAGCATTCCAGTATTTTACCTCCTATTACATATTTTGATGTATATTTCTATATTTTATGTTTTTGATCTAACCAAAGATATATCTGTATTACAAGTATGTGGAATTATAGTATACTCCAGAAATTATTTTTTAAAAAATGACCATTGAAAGCAACTTTGGCAAGCTGTATTACAGAGCAATAGTGAAAGCCTGTAAGGAATTGGTACAAAGTCAGGTAGGTGAGTTCAATGGATTAGAATTGAAGACCCAGAAATGAATCCACACACCTATGGTCACTTGACCTTTGAAAAAGGAGTTAAAATCATCCAGTGTAAAAACAACAACAACAACAAAACCCCAGCATTTTCAACAAATTGTACTGGTTCAACTGGTTGCCAGCATGAAGAAGAATGCAAATTAATCCAGTCTTATCTCCTTGTACAAAGCTCAAGTCCAAGTGCATCAAAGACCTGCACATGAAAACAGATACACTGAAACGAATAGAAGAGAAAGTGGGGAAGAGCTTCAAACACATAGGCACAGGGGAAATTTTCCTGAACAAAACACTAATGGCTTATGCTCTAAGATCAAGAATCAACAAATGGGACCTCATAAAATTGCAAAGCTTCTGTAAGGCAAAGGACACTGTCAATAGGACAAAATGGCAACCAACAGATTGGGAAAAGATCTTTACCAATCCTACATCTGATAGAGGGCTAATATCCAAAATATACAAAGAACTCAAGAAGTTAGAATGCAGGGAGACAAATAATCCTATTAAAAGTGGGGTACAGAGCTAAACAAAGAATTCTGAACTGAGGAATATCGAATAGCCGTGAAGCATCTAAAGGAATGTTTAACATCCTTACTCATCAGGGAAACACAAATCAAAACAACCCTGAAATTTCACCTCACGCCAGTCAGAATGGCTAAGATAAAAAAACTCAGTGGGGAGAGGTGGGACTGGGCCTCCTAGAGTTTTGCTTTAACACAAATAAAGGAGGTGGCACTAAAAAACAAACAAACAAACAACAACAACAACAACAACAACAAAAACCTCAGGTAAAAGCAGATGCTGGCAAGGATGTGGAGAAAGAGGAACACTCCTCCATTGTTGTGGGATTGCAGACTGGTACAACCACTCTGAAATCAGTCTGGAGGTTCCTCAGAAAATTGGACATTGAACTGCCTGAGGATCCAGCTATACCTCTCCTGGGCATATACCCAAAAGATGCCCCAACATATAAAAAAGACACGTGCTCCACTATGTTCATCGCAGCCTTATTTATAATAGCCAGAAGCTGGAAAGAACCCAGATGCCCTTCAACAGAGGAATGGATCCAGAAATGTGGTACATTTACACAGTGGAATATTACTCAGCTATCAAAAACAATGACTTCATGAAATTCCCATGCAAATGGATGGAACTAGAAAAGATCCTGAGTGAAGTAAGCCAATCACAGAAGAAGATGCATGATATGCACACGCTGATAAGTGGATATTAGCCCAAAAGCCCAAAATACACAAGATACAATTTACACATGAAGCTCAAGAAGATGGAAGACCGAAGTGTGGATGCTTCAGTCCTTCTTAAAAGGGGGAACAAAAATACTCACAGGAGGAAATATGGAGAGCAACTATGGAGCAGAGACTGAAGGAAAGGCCATTCAAAGATTGCCTTACCTGGAGATCCATCCCATATAGAGTCACCAAACCCAGACACTATTGCAGATGCCAGGAAGTGCATGCTTAGAGGAGCCTGATATAGCTGTCTGCTGATACAAATACAGAGCAGGATGCTTGCAGCCAACCATTGGACTGAGAACAGGGTCCTCATTAGAGGAGTTAGAGAAAGAACTGAAAGACCTGAAGGGGTTTGCACCCCCTAGGAAGAACTACAATATCAACCAACCAGACCCCTGAGAGCTCCCGGGGACTAAACCAACCACCAATCAAAGAGTACACATGGAGAGACCTATGGTTACAGCCACTTATGTAGCAGAGGATGCCATTGTTTGGCATCAATAGGAGGAGAAGCCCTTGGTCCTGTGAAGGCTTGTTTCCCCAGTGTCGTGGAATTCCAGGGTATTGAAGTGGGAGTGGGTGGGTGGAAGTGGGATCATCTTCATAGAAGTAGTGGGGGAGGGTATAGGGAGGAAAGGAGATAACATTTGAAATGTAAATTAAAAATATCCAATAAAAAAGAAAAATAAAACTGTACAAAATGAGGGTAAAATATGTGTTAATCAGTTTTAAAACATATATATATATATATTATAAAACCTATATATATTAATTTGATAATATCTTTATATATTTTACTATATAAAGTATAAAAACTAAAAAATATAAAATAACCAATATAAATAAATAAATACATAAAACTGAAAAGATGGAAATAATAGAACAGATAAGGTCTCATAACCAAATTGATGACTTAAAAAGAAAATTCAGATTCATGTAAACTCTGACAATCATGTAAAAAGGATAGGCCTGCTTGGTGGTGACTGTTGGTAACAGCTGATCCATTTATTTGATGCTCCTATAAATTCACACATTTGAATAACTCTCTCTAAACCAACATCTTATTCAATCTACAATCGAAACCAAAGAAAGTCAATACTGATCTGATTAATTGGTAAAATACAGATGAAAGTATGATTTCAATTAGTTGAATAATATTAGTATTTAATACCTAGCTTTATAATATATGAATTATATAACTATATATTTATATACATAAAAGAAGAAAAAGGCATATCATGACCTTTTTTGGGTATACATTTTTGAGATTTCTTTCTTTCTAAAATGTGTTGAATGCAAATACCCTTAACAGAACACAAGATCATTTGGAAACATCATTATTTTGCAGAGCTTTTAGAGTTTTATGAGTAATGAAATGCATCGCATGAGGTTTAAGCTTAGAATCATTAAAATTTTTGAATATGGCTCTGAATTCTTTCTAAAAATACTACTAATATTGTAAGTGTAATTTCTTCTGACATATATTTAAATGTACTGTTCTGAAGCAGAAAATCCTGTCTGTTGTTTTTGTTTTGCCATAATATCTAAATACCTTTAAACATTTATATATGGATTCCAAACTCTTCAGATGTTTTTCAAATACCATGTGGAAAAACTCTTCATTTTAAGATATAAATGATTAAGAGACAGCTGCAAAGCAAGTTAGAAAATACCACTAGATTTTCAATTAAAAATTCCATTAAACGAATGTAATTATTCTTACCTAATTAAATCTTTTCCCACTAAAAGAAGTCCATTGAGATATCTTTTCTCTTTTAAATTGTTCCATGAGGCTCTTACTAATGTCTACAAACCATACAATATCGATGGTGTTGTTAATGAACTCTCCAGCAACAATACTCTAGTCTTAATCATTTAGATCCTGTTAAATCTTGTCTGATATTTACTACATTTGGAACGACTATTGATCTTGAGAAGAATCAATATCAAAGGGAAGTATTTCTGCACTATCTGCTGGCCTCCAATACATTAAATTATCTTGATATTTGCAGCTCAGTTTACCCTTTTGCATTTAGTAAATGTATATGCATCAATATTATTTATACTCAATGTTTTTAGTATCATGGATGATTGATTTTTCTGGTGTTAACAGATCTTGATTCTTTATAAGTTGGCATCTAGGAATATGCAATAATTAAATGAACCAGTCACATGGGTGCATATCCTTAAAATATGAAAACACTAATTCTAAATATCAACAATGATTAATAACATAAAGCTTTCAATATAGCCTATCCATAGCAGAGCTAAAATTATGACAAGGACCTATTCAGGGAATATTTTTGAATGAAGGTGTATGTAAAAAAATAATACTAGCATGCATGCTTTCTTCTCCCTACTCTTTATTATTTGTTTATTTCTCTGCATAGTACCTTCTCATAAAAAATAATATACCTTGTGGAATATGGCCTAATAACTTTTAAATGCCTTCTTGTTTGTGAATATTTTCATCTTTAAAAAAAGTGGTCTTCCTCAAAGTTGTAGCCATATAGTCAGATGTCTATCAGTAGGTCATAATTATGAAACTTGTGAATTGAAAGCATTGTGTAGGTTAACAACTAATAATATCAGTTTAAATTACGTAAAGGACTTTCACAGAGAGAGTGGTGACTGGGCTATACCTCAGTGGCTGAGGAATTGCCTAGAATGCGTGCGAACCTCAATCAGTACATACTTTGAAAATATGCTGATTCATTATTTCTTTAATGCTACACAGAATGTCTTGGGCTTGCTTTATCTAAGGCCACTTTGATACTTTACTAAATTTAATGATGTTTCTCCATTGTCTCTATAAGCTTGCTTACTGCTTGGTTTGCTATCACAAGTTTTTAGTGTATTGTTGGAAACAAATATGAGACACCAAAGATGATTAGGCACATGCTTCCAAAAACAAAAACAAAAACAAAAAATTATTCGTCATATGATATAAAAGATAAAACAAGGAATAGAAATATCTAATTTCATTTAGACTAATATCTATCAGAGTTGAAGAGTAGTTGTTTGGAAGAATTATCTATTAACATCTGTAACTTCAGAAAATAAGAACAATAAAAAATTAATAAAGCTAAATTTAGAAAGACTGACCGAGTTAGGTAAAAAGTCAATCCATCATACTCACTAATATTAATAAAGATTACATTAACGTACTTACATATTATAATCTATGATTTTAGTATGTTAAGTAAGTGAACAAAATTTTTTCATGCTTTCTCACTGTGAACATTAAGAAAGGAATCATATAATACTTCCAAACCAAGTAGAAACTAATATGCCACAAGGCTCTTTTATGCATAAAAGGGAACAAAATGGCAATAATCAATTAAAGTGTACTACTTAACTCTTGATATTCATTCACTTGAGTTTTATACTTGCTTGGGAAAATCATAAATAACAAAACAAAACAGAAAATTACTTCACTGCAGCTATGTTTATCCAATATCTAATGCCAGTGGGAAAATGAATAATGCCATAAATCTAAATTGCTTGGTTTCCTAACTGAACAGCAACAACCCAAGTAGAAAGCACTATATCCTGTGTACAGAGAACTGAGCCACACGAGGATGGTGGAGACAAGCTATCAGAAGCATGAAATTCCACCCCATCACAACCTCTGAAAATATAAAAAGGAAGTCAGACAAAAACAGATGACTATGTAAAATGTGCTTGTGAAACAAAGAAATTTTAAAATTTTATTATTAAAATAGTTTTTAAAAGTATTCAGAATGTATTCACCTTTATCCAGTCAATGCACTTCAGCATCTTAAAAAGTAGTTCTATAAGTATATGTACCAACTCAATCATGGTGTGACATTAGTAGATGCAATGGTCTTTGAGTGATTTCCAGAGTGTCATGACTCAGGTTAAAAATTTCTGTTGGGGGGAAGGTGGCAATGGGGGGAGGGTGGGGAGGGGAACACCCATAAGGAAGGGGAGGGGGGAGGGGGATGTTTGCCCGGAAACCGGGAAAGGGAATAACAATCGAAATGTATATAAGAAATATTCAAGTTAATAAAAAAAAAATTTCATCTTGGCTTTGTACCCATAAAGACCTCTACTTCTCTTTCCCATAGCTATTTTCCAATGCTCTCTCTTATTTTTCCACCTGTTAACCTTAGTCACCCAGGGTGTTTCATTCCCCTGCACTTTGAAAAGTATACTGTTGAAAATATAACAACCACCCTGTGTTAAATGTCAAATACAATTAATCCATACCTATCTTGGAGTCTCAGGCTATGTTTATACCTGTCACCATGGATTCATAGTCAGGAGCCTAGCATAATTGTCCTGGGAGAGACTCCACTCAGCAGCTGACAGAAGCAGTTGCAGAGACCCACAGCCAAACATCAGAGTTCAGAGAGTCTGGCGAAGGAGTCGAATTGAAGGATTAAGGTACTCCAAGGGATCAGGGATTCCATAAAAAGATCAAGAGAGTCAATTAACTTGGACCCTTGGGAGCTCCCAGAGACTAAACACACAACTAGAGTATACAAGAGACCTAGACACATCTCCTACATACATATGTTGTAGATGTGCAGCTTTGACACCCTGGGGGTCCCCAAACACCTGGAGCAGAGGATTCCTTTGACCGTTACTCTCCTAACTGGTGTACCTTGACTTATCTCAGAGGGAATGGACATACCTGTGACTTGAGTAGCCAGGAGGAATTTGTTCTCCAGGTCATCACCTTTCTCAGAGGTGAAGGGGAGGTGAGGAATGAAGGGAAGGGCTATGTGAGGGAGCACTGGGAAGTGGTGAAGGGCTGTAATCTGGATGTAAAGTGAAAAATAAACAAATGAATAGGAAAAAATAGACCCATTGTGGTGATCTGAATAAAAATAGCCCATTGTAGACTGATAGGAAGTGACATTATTGGAGATGTGGTCTTGTTGAAGTAGGTGTGGCCTTTTTAGAGGAAGTGTGTCACTGGGAGTGGGCTTTTAGGTCCCAGAAGCCCAAGCAAGACAAGGTAGCTTATTCTCTTTTCTGCTGCCTGTTGATCTTGATGTTGAAATCTTAGTAACTTCTCCAGTGCTATGTCTGCCTGCATGCTACCATGCTACTTAATAGGATAATAATATACTAACCCTCTAACCTATGAGCCAGCCCCAATTAAAACCTTTCCTTTAAAAGTGTTGCTACAGTCATGGTGTCTCTTCACAGCAGAGAGACCTCAAATTAAGACACCCAAAATTTCTTAAGTGAAAGATTATATTTATCTTTCATGCAAAGCAATATAAAGTCTACTTTCTATTTTTGAAAATTAGTTGAACTACTATGACCAAAAATTGATGAAATTTATTGGGAGAATAATCATCATAAAAATGTAATATTAATTTAATGTCAGGTAAGCTTTTTAACTATGTAGTCTGGAGGATAAGTTACTTTTAAATCAGGAAAAAAGTAAGTACTTAATAAAGAAAAGTTCATTTATTGTAATACTGCTTTCTATATCGTTTCTTTGAACCATGTGGTGAATATGTTTTAAGCATTATTAATTTAATTTTCTGTAACAGGGAAATTGTGAAATGTAGATCATGAAAACCCAAGCATCAAACCAACATTGAGACCAGGCCACTGAATTTCAAATATTCTTCTTCTTTGTTTACTGCTGAGGCATGAGAGTATATAGATAAATAAATCAATGATTTATATGTCTAAAGCAGTATGCCTAAAATTCCAAATAGGCATCTAGTTTAAAGACTGCCTTGGCCTTTAGCGGCTGAGCCATTGCTCTAGCCCAAAGTACATGGGGTCAGGATAATGAATAGAAATATGTAGCAGTGGGAGTTGGGGAACTGTGTAGCCACTAGAAAGTCCCAAATGTCAGGGAAGCAAAGAGGCTCCTAGAGCCCAATGGGGATGACATTAGTCAAAATACCCAACAGAGGGAAGAGAGAACCTGTAGAGACCACCTCCAGTAGATAGGCATGGACCCCAGTTGAGGTGTGAAGCCACCCACCCATCTCAAAATTTTTAAGCCAGAATTGTTCCTGTCTACAGGAAAGGCAGAGACAAAAAAATGGAACAGAGACTGAAGGAAAAGCTAACCAGAGACCACTTCACCTAGATATCCATCCCATCTGCAGACACCAAACCCTGACACTATTGTAGATACCAAGAAGTACTTCCTGACAGGTGCCTGGTATAACTGTATACTGAGAGGCTCTGCCAGCACATGACTGACCTCCAAAAGACCCAACAAGCAGAGTCAGATGCAAATGCCTTCAGTCAACCAATGAACTGAGTTTGGGACCCTTATAGTTGATTTAGAGAAAAGCTGGAAGGAGCTGAGGGAGAGGGCAGTCCCATAAGAAAACTAGTAGTCTCAACTAACCTGGACCCCTGAGATCTCTCAGAAACTGAGCCACCTACCAGGCAGCATACACCAGCTGCTATGAGGCCCCCAAAATATATACAGCAGAGGACAGCAGGGTCTGGACTCAGAGAAGATGTACCTAACCCTCAAGAGGCTGGAGGCCCCAGGGCATGGGAAGGTTTGGTGGGGTGGGGAGTGTGGTCCGGATGGGGACATCCTTATATAGACTGGAAGGGGATGGAGGAGGTATGGAATGTGGATTAGTCAAATGGTGGACCAGCAGGGTGAAAAAAATCTCGACTCTAAAAAAGGATTAAATAAAATTTTTAAAAGAACAAAAATGAATTAAAGGATTTAAAGTAAAAAAATTATATATTTGAAAACTTCTGATAAAACTGTCCATTTACAAAAGATTGATATATGTATATTTATAAATAAAGATGATGTTTTCAAAATTTAAATCAATATTGTAAGATTGTTCCAATTTTTATCTGGAGCTATACTGACAGATAGGCAAATATGTATATATATATACATATACACATGTATATGTATTATATGTATACATAGTATTTGAAACAGATATGCCCAGTAAATATTTCTGAGTCTTCCTCTAATGCTCCTGTTTTCTTAAATTTACTCTCAACATCATTGATTTGTGAAAACACATAACACATACTATATTAATTTTTATTCCCTTAATAAAAAGGCAAGTTAAAATATATCTTTCAAAATAAAGCTTATTCATATATATATTAATAGCACACTAATTATATTTAATAATTACATTTATTTTGTAAACATTCTGAAAGGGCCCATCATGTGTGGAATTGAATGTAGTTTATGACAGCATAATATTAGTTTGTATGCATTTACCTTTACAAGTAAACAGAAGGGGAAGATTATGATAAATCAAAGATATTCAAAATATTAATGATATAGAACTTTAAAATTTACCTCTCTCATTTATATAAAAGCACTGTGCCTATAAAACTCAGAATTCATGGACCAAAGGCAAGTAAACACTATAATTACAAGTAAGCTGTTTATTCTGAATCCTAGAGAGTATTCTCAGTTTACCTGTATTACTTTCCATTTTATGGTTTAATTTGCATATGTAAACCTATCAGGAAATATGTTAATGCCAAGGCTGCCTAATGGTGCTAAAAACAAACAAACCTATTTATGTAACACACCAGTTTAAAGATAGCACCACGGACAAACATAAACAACTGGCTGTGACATCTACTGTGTCAGGAGAACTAATTATTTTCTAAATATGTGCATCAAAAGAAGTAATTAATCAATCAATATCTTAAGGCTTTTTCAAAGCATTGTTCAGTTAATTAATAAGTTGTCTTATTTCCTGCCAATGAAGCCCTGAGATATTAAATAAAACTACAGCACCACTCGTTCAGGATGAGACTCCTTTGGAGGAGAGTTAAAATAGTCCCATATTCTCTGGAACTCAGATCTAGAGAAAATACTCCCATTAGACACTTGGTCTTGAAGACATGCTCTACTTAACTAAGATAGTTAACAACTATATGTGACATCTCAATTTTTGTTTATAAACTTATTTATGCTCAAATTTAGGATTAAAAATTGTAGTTGTCATGGCTGATACTATTCTTCCAATTTCAAAATGTTCCTTTGTATTGTACTTAACTTTGAGGCCTAAAAATGTTTCAGGATTACTCATGGCACAACAGAATATACCAATTTAAAGTTTTCTACTATGAGCTATTTCTAAAATATTGAAAGGAGAGCCAGGTACAAACTCTTCCAACACTCAGGCAGAAAACACAGGCAGTTCTCTATAAGTTCAAAGCTGGTCTCTTCTTCATAGTGAATTACAGCCTAGCCAGCGTTATGTAGTAAGACCTATCTTAAAAAGTTATCCTTAGTAATTATGGGTAATTATTAGTAAAATACACCTAATGATATGGCCACCCGCTTTTAAAATGTGTTTATTAAGACTGATTTTTTTCTGGTTGTTTTAAATCAAGAGACTTAATGTGCATAGCAGTTAGAAATATAGATGAGTTATGTATATAAGATATGTGAATTAAATATGATTCTAGAGTGTTAATCATCTTATCAAAATAAATATGACCTTCATATATAAAATATCTTAAAGTGTGTTAGATCTTTCATATGATTAATGCATTATCCAAAATTAAAGGTAACTTAGAGTGTTTAATCGAGAACTGCAGGCAATTTTAGTAATTTATATATTTTTATTTTTCTAAATTTATTTTTGTTCAATTTACATCCCAATGTCAGATAGATACCCTATCCTCCCTCTGCCCTCTTATGCAGATCCTCCCCACATTCTCCCCTCCCCTTCTCCTCTTAGAAGGGTGGGCCCCCTCTAAGTATCACACTCCCTACCACCACAACCTCAGTACCCTCCTACCTCATGGGTTTCCATACCTGCGCCTATGTTGTCAATTATTGCAAGATGGTCTCTTGTTTAAAGACATGAGGAACCTCATCCATTGTGTTCACATATTTCTTTATGCAGTCACATATTGGTGAACATTTAAGCTAATTGCATATTTTAACTATTGTAAGATGCCCACGGGGCTCAGATGTCTCCTTGACACGCTGATTTCATGTCTTTTGACTGCACATCTAGATGCAAAATTACTGAATCTGCTCAAGAGCATTGTTTGCTTTGCAATGAGCCTAAAACTCATCTAGCAATTTTGAAATTGAGGCATTCTTTTCATATGCACAGAAAACTAAAATTCCACAGAAATCAACATATCACATTTTGAGGAATACAGTTTCAATAAATATATAAAGAAATGCAAATTTGTCATTTGTTTCCCTAATGTATACAAAGGCTACATAGTAGAATGCATCCTTTTAATCCTGTTTTAAGATAGGATATAGTGGAAAGAATATAGAATATGAGATTAATTTCTCCTTCATAGAGGAGGAGAACGCGGGTCGAATGTCAGAAGACAATGACTCTGTGTCAAATGACTTTTCTATGGAACATGTATGGTCTATGTGAAACAGAGTTATATTAAATAAGAAAAATAATATACTAAACTAGACAGTTTTTGTAAATAGGAACACAATAAAAGCAGTACATTAATGAAACAGCAATTTGAAATAATTCATTCATTTCACCATTCTTCATAGAAATGTGTCAGATCTAAACACCCTATACAATGTGTCTAACTCTATAAGCATTTGTATCTAGATAGTATTCTATTACCATATTCACAATAGCATTTGAATTCAAAGAGAAATAAATACAAAAGACAAACCGTGCACATGCATTCAGCACCCAGCTGTTCTATACTAGATATTGTGCTAATGCAGAAGACACAGGCATAACCAGAACAGACATAGCACATGTCCTTGTGAAACTCATTGCTCAGAAAATGTTAGTTATTCAGTGAAATTTAGTATGGTGAATGCTAAATAAAAAAGGGGTAAAAGAGACTTTATCAAGCATACATCAGAAGCCTGAATGAAGTTTGAACGATACATAGAAGGCAGAAACAATGATGTTGACACCTAGGAAATGGGAAAAGCTGTAAAGAGAGAAAGTGTGATCAGACAGTAGCATCGCTTCAGGTGGTTGCTCACAGTTTTAAGTATGGATAATACTGGACGTGTAAACCAAAACCAGAAAAATGCAGGTTTCATCACCCACACCCTGTCATGCAGATTTTATCTGTAAGATGAAAAAAAAAATCTCTAAAGCATTGACAGGGGAGATATGATCAACTATTTTCAAAAGTAGGGAAAAAACAACTAAAATGCAAAATCAAAAGCTGAGGAAATGTCAGTAAACTCTGAACTAATGCCAGGAAGATAAATGGGTAGGTACTAGAGAGGTTTGAACGTAGGCTTCATTGTGAACGTTCACTGAATGCCCCTGAAGTGAGCAATGGTGCAGAGTAAGGGAGTTTCATTCATGCCCGGGTTTGTAGTTAGATTCAGTCAGCTATCACAGTCACTGAGGCTGCATAAGGTAGATACATGGTATCAGGGGTGTGAGTCTTCACCTTGCTCTTCATCTCCTAGCTTCTTAAATGTTTTCTTCTGTGAGCACACCTATGCACAGTATAATGTTTTCCTCTACTCTAGGAATGTCCGCATGTGACCGATCATTTTATCTGCATTTCTAGACAGGACATTGCAGGGAGAACAGTGTTACATTTAACTTTTCATCAAACTTTTCAAGTAGAGGTACCCGAGACGAATGCTTTTCTCTGTATCAAATCAGACAACTAATTGTAAGTTGCGTTTAGGTTTAAACTTGCCATTGATGCAATCTCTGGCTCTATTTAAGTTTTGACAACAAAGTATACCCTCTTTTTAATTTACCGAGTCTGGTGAAAAAACATAGAGTCCTGGCTCTCTAGTCAAACATTACTAGTTTAAAAAATAGCTAGTAACCTAAATACCTGTTTAGATGACAGATACATGAATTAGCCCTGGGAAAAAATTTTAAAGTTTTAATCAGGTTTATAAGAATTAGATTAAAATGTTCTATTTTGCACATATTTACCCATGTTTTCATTCATCGTTATTTCAAAAACCTTGTGTGATTAAAAACAAACAGCAAAATTAAGACAAATTACATGAGTTCCATGTAGTGGCAAAGTAACAGTTTCTTTGGAGATTAAAGTATTCCGTCCTGCAGGGAATATCTTTAAGCATGTATATAAATATTCCAAAATAGCTCCAGGAAGTTTCTGCTGCCTGGAACAGGTTTAGACCGACTGAGTCACTTGGAAGTGATATTCTACAACCATTGAGCTGCCTGCAGGCCATGAGTGTGTTCCAGATTCCTAGAAATTATGTACTTTCACCTGTGCTATGTGGGCTTTGGTAATGCACCTGCCTTTGATTCATTTCTGCTAATGTAAGCAACCTCCTCCCTATATACTTATCAGTAACTCTGATAAAATTCATGGTTTCTCACATTGGACTTTGATGATAACCATACCTTGGTCTGTCATGGATCATAACTGGGGTGAATAGATATGTAGGGCCTCCTCTGGAAAATTTTTGTCACATAACATTTATAGGAGTAGATATCAATAATTTCTTCACCTGGAGAGATGGCTCAGTGGTTAAGAGCACTGACTACTCTTCCAGAGGTCCTGAGTTCAATTCCCAGCAACCACTGGTGGCTCACAACCATCTGTAACAGGGTTGTGTTCATATACATAAAATAAATAAGTCTTTTAGAAAAAAGAATTTCTTCAAAGAAGATTTTAATTGGTTGAGTGCATTTAATTTGTTAATAAGTTACTAACATCTTTACAGTAAGGGAAATTTGGAGAAGAAATGTGTATTTTCTAAGCTACATAAACTTTTATGGCATAATCAGTCTGCCAGTTAGTTTGTGTTGTGTGATCTGAGGCTAACCAATAATAATAGAGAGGGAATAAATAAAATCAATATTTCATTTCTAGAAACTTCAGACACCAAGCTATTTTCAGAGCTGAGTGAATTAGGACAATTACACCAACTCAGTGCTCTGGTGTCAAGGGAATCACTGAGTTGTTAAAAACAAATTCTGCTACTCTAGTGTTCTTACCACATTGTCACTGAATCAAAGCAATGGGGACAGCCCCTGTGATTTCCTGCCAAGGCCCTAGATCAGTACATTGTCCGTTTGTCATCTCTTGCTCCTCTGGTGTTTGGCCTTGATGTTCTTTGAAACATTATTTCATTTGTACATGAGCATCTCCAAGGAACACCCAGCATGATTTGTCCTGGAACAGCAGCCCTAGTAGACAGCTCTGGGATTTCCAGCTGCAGCTGAGGCTACCCAGGCTCATTCTAAAGAATGTGGGGGAAAAGCTAGATCTTTATATCTAATGATTCACAGGAAAAGAATTTTCTCACCTGAATAATTACATGATCCAAGAGTGATATAAAATGTCCTGATTACATTATACTTTGATGATCACTTTATATCATTTCTAGTTTAAATGCATAGGTATCTGAAACTGACACAGCTGACAAACACCTTTTTAACTAGATAACTAGATAAAAATATATAATTTAGTATCTTGATTTTGATCAAACTTCAAGCCCCGTTGTTTGAGTCAATTACATATTGACAAAACTTTACAGTAGATGCCTTTCATGAAAATAAGCAAGGGAAGTCCTTCTTCTCACTCTGAATATGTAGGTCAGTAGCAAGTAATAGCTCAAGCCCATTACACTCCTTCTCGATTGGATTAGGAAAGCCTATATTTTTTATTAGAGGTATCATAGCATGTTATAGAACAATTCATACAGTTGGTTTTATTATAAATATAACAGTGAAATGTTTTTGTCAGAAGTGTTTTTCCAACTAGTTTGAAAGTATGTGTATGTTATGAGAGAATATAATGGAAAATAGATACATTTAGTGCTATGGAGTTTGACAGAAATTACAATCAGAAAACAATTGGGACATGGTATAGATGTTCAGAATCATAAACAACGAAGGCAGACAAGTCTTGTGTCAGGAACTTTTAGGGAAATAAAAGGACTATACTTTAAACACATGTTTCTTCCCAAGCTATTTCACAGTAGGCTTGAGGTATTTGCCTCCAGAGAATGTATAGCCCAGATAGTTGCTGCTTGAATAAAAAGCAAGAAATAAAAGATGAAATTCCAGGAGTCTGAGAGCCATAAATAAACCAGTGTTTACCCTTTTCCATGCCCAGACGGAGACATAACTGTCCAAACATCCAGACTATTTCAGTTTGTAGCTGTGGGATTTGACTCTGACACACTAAGAGAAACCTGTTTGCAGATATGATCGACATAATTAATATGTGGCCAGCAGTCCTCCACCCCTCTTTCCTAGGTATAAAATAGAAGCAATGATCCCTCTCCTGTTTCCTGTGCATGTTTATTATAGGAAGGTACAGTGTGTGCCATGTATTCTACTCACCCAAAAATTCCCATTGCTTTGCTGTGCAAATAAAGATAATTTAGGTTTCATACAGTAAGGATTTTTAAACTAAAATATTTTTCCAATGCCAAGAAAAATAATTTTGTACATTAAATTTGAGAATTTTTAATTTATAAGACCTTTGTATTAATAGCATTTTCAATTTATTAATTCTTTAAATAATAGGAAAGTTAGAAAAAACACAGGTAAATATAAAAACATTAGCTCTTCAATTAAAGCTTCAAGTGAAAGAAGCATATAGCTTCCAAGTAAAAAGACTAAGATATGTTCATATACTTGGTGTATATGAATGGAATCTCTCTCTTGTTGTCATGCATCATTTAATGGAAAAAATGGCCAATTCTGTCAAAGTACAAATAAATACAGAGTTTATCATAGTTAACAACCTCGTGAAAAAATTGAAAGACTACCTATAGAAAATAGAATTAGATTCATATCTTTCATCTCATATATCTTTCATCACACGTGTGTGTGTGTGTGTGTGTGTGTGTGTAACAACTAAATAAATAGCAGCCCTGGATTTGAGAGATGACAAAGGATACTTATGTATAGAGTTAAAGGGAAAAAAAGAAACAAGGAAATGGTAAAAGTACAATATAGATATTAAAACTAGTTTTTAGAAACTTTGAACCCGATAGAAAAAAAAAGATACTCTTCACGATGCTGGGTTTGGCAAGAACTGTTTAAACCGAAGAATAGCAGCATTTGAACTAACCATATGTGTGAATAAATGATACTCTGTGAAAATGAAGTGCCTATACAGTAGAAGAAACAATCAGAAGAATTAAGTGCATTGGAGAAAATAGTTTCTAGTTATACCTCAGACAAAGGGCTAACATCCAAAATTTTAAAAGTTGTCGAAATTAAAGACCAAGGTAATAAAACTGCCAATCAACAAATGTTCCATTAAATTAAACGAATAAAAAGTGAAAGTAGACTTGGTCAAGGACTATTGTAAAATGTGTTCAATATACCTACTCATAAGGAAATGCCAACTAAAACTACTTTGAGATAATGACACAACCCAGTCACAATGACTATCATCAACAAACCTGACAATACTTTTGGAGAATACATGGAGAGAAAGAAAATATATTCACTGTATATATGGGTATGAATTAGTACAGTCAGTGTGAAAATTGGTTTGGATATTTTTTACATTAAAAATAATTATAATATAATATAACTATTTCACTCTTGAGTATATATGTACAGAATCTCTATAAAATAGAAATATTTGTTTATTGTTGCTTTTATCACTATAGGAAAAGTTTTGAATCAAACTAATTGTCTGTCAACACATGAACAGATAATAAAATTCAGATGTTTTTACACACACACACACACACACACACACACACACACACAATAGGTTCAGTTCTAAAAGTTGAAGAAAATGAAGGAACTTAAAAATGTATAATTAAATGAAGTCATACAAATCTCAGAAAAACAACAATACCCACTCATTCCCCCTCTCATCTACAGAATATAGCCCATAATATATGTATATACATAAACAAATGTGACTACAATATAAACTAAAAAAGAAAAAGAGAACAAGAGAGGCAAAGTATCAAGTGGAAAGGAAAGATTACCTGCAGGAAATAGGCATGAGTTATGAAACAAACTAAAAAGTTAAGATTTTCTAATTCTAATTCTGCCATCCATTTGTTGTTTTTGATGGTGGATAACTGCATAAAATATATTGAGGGAAACAGACATCGTCATGCGTGAAGGTACAAAGTCAGCAGACCTACTTACATTTTAGATCTAAATACCAACAATGTCATTTACTTAGCAGTGTTGTCTTTGCTTTCTGGAGTTGTGTTCTTTGCTCATACAGCAATATATTCTTTTATTTAACAGCATTTGGTCCAGTTGGTAGCCACCTACCATCTTTGTAGCTTTGTGTTAATGGCTACCTCATCACTCTACTATAAAAACATGGGAAGAGAGAAAACATTTGCTTTTATTCGTTCTCCCCTGCTCTTTGCACAGTGTCTGATATGAAAGAATGTTTTGAAATAACTAATGATAAAATATAGGAAGAAAATTGGCCAAATTTTGTCCCAGACTGCGACTTTGAGAAAAATCCAAAGCAAACAAACCTTAGGTCTTGGTTCTTTTGCTTGCCATCTCCGTCCTCCCTCCCCCTACCTCATCTCCCTTCTCTCAGTAAAACTTATTCTCTGTGGTGGTTCAGGTAGGTTTGATCTCCATAGCTTCATGTGTTTGAATGCTTGGCCATGGGGGATGACACTAATAGGATGTGATTTCTTATTGGAGTAGATATTGCCTTGTTGGAATTTGAATATGTGATGTTTTATTTATTTGCAAGATGTTGCCTTGTTGGAAGTGTGTCATTGTGTAGGTGGCCTTTGAGGCTATGCTCAGATTCCACCCAGTGTGGAAGAAAGTCTCTTCCTCACAGCCTGTGGGATCAAGATGTGGAACTCTCAGCTTCTCCATCACTGTGTCTGCCTACACACTGCCTTGCTTCCTGCCATGGTGATAATGGACTGAACCTCTGAAACCGTAAGCCAGCCCCAGTGAAATGTTTGCATTTATAAGACTTGCCTTGGTCATGGTATCTCTTCACAGCAATAAAACCCTAACTAAGACACTTCCTCTCCCCTTCCTCCTCCACTTTCTCTTTATTTTGTACACCTTCCCCACTTCCTCCATCAAGAACTCTTAATAAGCGAAAGCTGTGAACCATTACGTTTGAAAGGAAAATGCAAGCCACTGTTGAAAAGGGCTTCAGAAATTCTGAGATGCTTCACTATAGTCCAAATTAAAGCAACTGTCGGATTCAAAAAAACAAAACAAAACATATATATATATATGTATATATATATATATATTTATTACTGGCTGTATATGTTTTATAGTGATGCCTCACAGTCTTTGTTCAAAAATATATTTAACTGTATAGAAATTTTAAAAATCAATTAAATGATTCATAATTATATTCTCCTATACTCATAGATTGGGGTCTTGTCTAGCCATCATCAGAGAGTCTCTGGCAGCAGATGGGAGCAGATGCAAAGATGTACAGATGGACATTATACAGACAGTGCCTAAATTGAATGTCTATTTCAAGCCCCTCCCTAATGATTACAGAACCCCATTTGAAGATGAGGAGGGAGGAATGTAGAGGGGATGGAGGAAACTGGGAGAATATGGCCCATTGTATCAACTGAGCAGGGTTCACAAAGGCTCACAGATACTAAAGCTGCGACCATGGGGCCTACATGGCCTTATGCCAGGTCCTCTGAATATATGTTATGGCTGTTAGCTTGATGTTTTTGTAAGCCTACTAAAAGTGGGAGCAGGAGTATCACTGACCCTTTTGCTATCTTTGGAGACTCTTCTATTGTGTTCTCTTGTCCAGCATGGATAAGAGAGTTTTCACTTGTCTTATTGTATCTTGTTTTGTCTTGGTTTGCTCTCTCATGGAGTCCTGCTCTTTTCCGAAGGGATTATAGAGCAGAATGTGTCTTGAGGAGAGAGAAGGTTGGCAGGGGCCTAGGAGGAGTGGAATATTTCATTGTGATATATTATACGAAAGAAGAATTTATTTTCAATGAGAAAATAAAATAAACATTCTGAAATAGACAAAAAGAATTTCATTAACTTGTATAGACTTTCAGTCTGGATAATTTGATTGTGTGATGTTTTATTTATTTGCAAGATTTATAATAAAGTTTACAAAATTTGTTATTTAAAAATAAAAAACTAAAATAAATGAGATAAAAATCTGTAAGATGTGTTTAATTTACTACCTGATATGAAATGAAAATTGAAATCATAGCAACCTGCCCTGTCATAAATGTCAATTTTTTCAGAATACAAAATAAATATATAGTTTAACATTTCAGTCATAATTTCCATGAGATTTTAGTCATATAATTTTATAGTTTTGAAACTAGCCAAATAAAAGCTTTGTTTCCTGATTTTATTTTGTTTCCAAAGGCTTTTGAATGTGAGACAATTATTTTGAAAGAATGAATTAAGAAGAAATAGCCTTTAAAAACGACTAATTTCCTACTTTATTGGGTAATAAAATCTATTATCCCTGAAATCATTTAACTTAGTTCTTACTTGTCCCTATATCCCATACTCTATTTTTGCTGAGTGAAATTTAATAAATCTACTAGTCCAGGATTAAATTTTATTGTTTTATGAACTGTTAAATTGTGTCGTAGTCTTATCAAGCATAGTGACCTGTCTCCTAGACACATTCTCACTGCTATCCTGAAGCAAAATTAAACAAACAACAGAGGCTTGGTTTTCACCCTGGAGTGTTTCCCAAGTGGGAGCAACAGATGAGTGTCAGCAAGTTCTTTAGGTGACAATAGTGTGTTATTATTTATGCCTGCCTTCAAATACATAAAGTATGTTTAAAAAGGTAAGACACAGAGTGACTAATAAGCTTCATCATAAATTATGATTCAGAGAAAAATAGATTATAGAGTTATTTCACAGATGATACATGAACGCCCTCTTATGAACTCCATAATATACTGATGTAGATTTCATAGAAACATTCATGCACTGTCATAATCAGATTATTAGTGACAAGAACACATTAACACTTATTACTAATATGGAAATTAAAAACAGATACTTCTAAAGAATATAGGATAAAACAGCACGGTGTTATATTCATGTTCTTTTGGTAGCCAAGAAAAGAGGGTCTTGAATTTGAGGCCAACATGGCTATGTAATAAACTCTAATGTTTTCTATTTCCAGAAATCCATAGTTTTTAAAAATCTATACTAAAAGCCTTTAATACCACAGCACACAGAGTTTAATTTCTTCTACTGCTCTCTAGAATCATGTCCCATTTTTTAATAAGACAGTAGGAAGACAGGAATCATTGACTAGGCATGATGTGTGCTTTGAAATGTTCCTCATCTCCTCTGAAATTGGGCACCTAACCAATGGTACTGGACAGTGATTCTATTGACTTCATCTTGATATTATGAAAAGACAAAATTTAATCACATCTGAAAATTAAAATCATATGATACACAGTGAGTACTTGGCAGTAGCAAACACGTATATATAAGGACATGCATGTTATGTACTCAATAATAAGTGTATATTAGCCAAAAAAATATAGGATACCCAGGATACAACCTGCAGGACTCAAGAAGGTTAACAATCCAAAGGACCCAAGTGGGGATGCCTAAATCCCACTTGGGAGGGAGAAGAAAGCCGGCACATGGTGGTGCGGAGGGAGGGAGAGACCTGGTTGTGAAAGAGGACAGGGAGGGGAAGGGGGAATATGATCATGTATTGACTGGGAGAACATGACTGAAGCCCTCAGGGTCAGCAGAAAGAATGGAAATAGGCAATCGTTGGAGGTAGGATGTGGGGGACCCTTTAGAATGTACTGGAGACCTGGGAGGGGAGAGACTCTCAGGAATCAAAGGGAGTGACCTTGGATGAAGTGCTCTACAGTGCTCAGGGGGAACTTGTAGAGTCCACCTCCAGTGGAGGAACAGGATATTAAGTGGAGGGATGGGGTTGCCATGCGACAGTCAAAAACTCTGACACAGAATTGTTCCTGTCTGAAGGAACTGCACGGACAAAAATGGAGAACAGCATGAGAGAAAGAAAGTCCAGTGACACACCCAAATTGAGATACAGATCAAGGGGAGGCCTAGAGTCCTGACACTTTTACTGATGCTGTGGTGGACGTGCAAACAGGCGCCTAGCATGACTGTCCTCTGAGAGGACCAACAAGCAACTGACTGAGACAGATGCAGATACTAATACCCAACCAATGGACAGAAACTGGGGACACCTGTGGTTATATTGGGGAAAAGTTGAAAGAAGCTGAGGAGGAGAGTCGCCCCATGGGAAGACCAGCAGCCTCAACTGACCTGGACCCCCAATATCTCTCAGACACTGAGCCACCAACCAGGCAACATACACCAGCTGATATGAGGACCCCAATACAGCAGAGGACTGCCTGGTCTGTCCTCAGTGAGAAAAGAAACACCTAACCCTTGAGAGGCTTG
The DNA here is from genome assembly GCF_011064425.1 of Rattus rattus. Lineage (NCBI taxonomy): Eukaryota > Metazoa > Chordata > Mammalia > Rodentia > Muridae > Rattus > Rattus rattus. The sequence continues at coordinate 48,031,486 of NC_046171.1, forward strand.
AGGCCAAAGGGAATGGGAAGGCCTCGTGGGGTGGGGGTGGGGGTGGGAGGTGGGAACACCCTCTTGGAGATGGGGTGGGGAAGGAGGTATGGGATAGGGAGCGGTCAGGGTGCAAATGGAGAGGAATGAAATCTAGACTCTAAAATAGATTAGAGAATAAAAATAAATAAATTAAAAATAGTTTGACTTAGTATTTAAATAAAACTCGATTTTCAACAATAGAAGAATACATTTATACTGACTTTCTTTCTGTACTATCATATATTCCTCAAAAAAACTGAGCTTCACTGAAATATTTCCCCCATACATATGTTGAATAGTAAAAATTGATTGAATCTCGAAAGTGTTCTTAACCTCAGCATCTAAAATACTTTTTATCCCAAAATATTTTATGTTGATGGAAAATGTATCATAAGGCTTCAATATTTATTAATTCAAAGGCATAAAAGCATGGTATCTCTTATTATGATATCAAGGAGCACAAGTATATTTTCTTTTCTCTATAGGTCCCTCTTCTATGGACAAGAACCCTGATATTAGATATTTTAACACATAGATATTTACAATATTTTAGAGTATAATTCTTCAAAATTCAAAGCATATATACTAAAATACTTTTACATCTATGAACGTTGATTTGTCTTAGGAAAATGAAAGGTTGATTTGGTATATCAGCTAAAACAAAGGCTGTCTTTCAGCAAACCTAGAAAGTTAAACTAATTCATGACTACTAACTGTGAGATCAACTCTATGCTTTACATCAGAAAACCAATTAAAACTAATTGTCTAATAAGCTATTATATACTTGTACTTGAATTTGAGAAGTTTTAGAGTACTAACTCTTAGAATTTTGGAGATGTTTTAGAGTGGGCTCTAACTAATTCCAAATCAAGTGCCCCTCAGACTCTGTTTTAATGGAAACATAAAAACTGCTCAAGATGAACTTTTAGTGGGACAACTTCTGAAACTTATGCTTGGTGCAAAGCATATGAAGTTTAAGAATCCTTTACAAAGTTGGGAAATGTTTATATTATAGATTATATAAATTTGTTTATATTTATATATTTTACATACATTATGCAATCATATATTTGTATGTCCTATGTATATTTTTAATATCTAACATATATTGCAAATGCAGACTTCTGTGAAAAAGTTCTTTTGAAAACTAATTATCCAAATACTTCTAGATTTGTGGAGGAAAGACTATGTAATAAACTATATTTGCTCTTGCCCACATTGCTCAGTTTTGTTCTTGTTTGTTTAATCTTGATTATAATTTGTTCTCTAAATATCTCAGTGCCTCCCATAGTTTAATTAATTTTCTAACTACTCCCTTAGGGAAACTTACCTCTTCCCTCAGCCTCATCTGTGCTGTGCTGCAGCCATGCTAACAAGGAATGGCACTACGCTGGTCTCAGATGTTATTATGAAACACAAAGTCAGAGGGAGGGAAGGCTACAGCCACTGGAAATGTCCTTCTGTATAAAACACTTTACATGAAATGCCTCCAGGCTCACTGTCCATATACACTTTTCATTTCCCTTTAGGATTAAAGTCTTAGTGTCCAACTCCTATTCAGAGAAATATAACTTCTATTATACTGGTTTCATAAATTGCTCTCCTCTAATGAAATGGATCACATACATCAGTTTGATCAGCAGGCTAGACATAGCTCTAAGAGAATAGCATTCGCCACAATACTTAACAATTTGGGCATGTTTCACCTAGATCTTATAATGTTGCGCCTCATACTGTGATGGTCCAAAGAGACAAAAATTATCTTCCCACTGATTTTGCATAGGACTTTTGCATTGGGAGATACGACTTATTTTCTCCCACCATGTCTGCAAGAGAAGAAAATCTTTAAATACTTGCTTAGAATAGTCTAGGTGGAGACGCCTTCACTCTATCAACATGGATAAATCAAAATGGTATAGTATATGAAATAAGTGAGACACCAAAAGACAAATAAGATCTCACTGCTATGTGCACTACAAAAAAATTCTAATCCAATAGTTGTAATTTGTGGAATGGTAGTTGCAATGAGGGAGTGTGGCTTATGGACAGAGTGGCTTGAGGTAAAGGATATGTAATCTCAGGAAAAATTTCAAGAGTGCATGCAAAGGTCATGGTCAGTTCAAATTATAATAATATATTTATTATATTATTGAAACATGTTGGGGGTCAGGTTACCAAAAAGATGACTTTGTCATTATTATCATATACTAGTAGGCTAAGTTTAGCCACAACACATTACATATGAATTTCACAGCAGCATGTTTTACACTATCGGTACACACAATAATATCTCTCCATTAAACAACCAAGAAATCAGAGTAAATAAAATGACAGTTAGAAACACTGTCTACTAAGAATGGCTTAAGAAGCAACTTGTGCCAACACTGCTATAAACTATGGTGACTTGCAAAGGGTATATTTCTATTTCTTGTTTCAGTTGGAATCCATTTTCCGGCCTGAACAAATTTAAATAGAGTTTCCAAGGGTACATTGGTATGGATAAGTTCAAATGATTTCACAGTGTGATGCATGAAGAAAGACCTATGCAGTCTTATTTCTTTTCACCAGCCCCTTTCAATGTGTCACTGCCCCTCATCATGTTATCTGTATGACTCAGCCACAAAGTAGCCATGCCATCTTACCTCAGAATCTTTGCCCTGCTGTTCCTACAGCATGCTCCCTTGCTCCTCACAGTCCAGTTGTTTCCTCAGGCCTGACCTCCTAGCTCCAGGAAGTCTTTCTACGTGCTACCTGGCACTATTCTGCCTTTACACGGTTGCTCATCACACTCCATCAACAAGACTGTGCCTGCACCAGAGTCCTTCATCAGACTTCAAGTGCTGAGAGCAGAGGATCATGGCTTCTTTGTACCTTTATACCTAGACTACATACTGGAAGGAGGACAATACAGAACTAAATGGTACGACATCTAAATCAGAAAATGGTATGCTACCTAACTCTTTTTCCACTTCTCTGCACACTTCCTTTGTTTCCTTAAGAATATTTAAGGGAGGATGACAGTATAACTTAAGTAGGTATTCATTTTTCAAAATGGCTTGTCTTTGATACAAATTAAGGAACCATTTGGAGTTACATTATAATTTAATATTTGTCTATAAAAATACTTAAAAGCATTCTTGTTCTTCACTAAATGGTTATCTAATACCAAATGGTCAACCTTAAATATACAAACCAGTAAAATTACACAGACTGAACAGATTGTATTTATTTTATAAGAAAAACAAATATATGAACACTTAGTGGACAAAAGGATATGGATTTAAAAATAGCAAAGAGAGCATATGGGAGTGTTTGCAGGGAGAAAGGAAACTAAGAAAAATGTAATTATATCATAATCTTAAAAGATGAAATTAATTTAAAAATATATTATTATGACTATGTCAATATTGGACAATATTATCCTATGTTAATGATAGTGTTAAAAGAGTGAGACAGTTTCACAATGAAATCCTAAACTCTGCAAATGAATAAGGAAAGAATATAAGCCAATCATATACATTTGAGATAAACAATGCAGTACTGTTTATAGAAAGAGGAGTCTTTATGGAGACAAGAAGATGATGCAACAGTTATTCTCTAGCAATGAAAAGAAACTTAACGTATCATTATCTTTTATATCATTGATAAAGTTATATAAATTTAACATTATTTAACCACTTATGTATAACAACATTAAAACTTAAATGACAGTGTTTGTAAACATTTTTAATTAATAAAATTTTAATTAACACAAGACTGTAAACAATATTTATAAGACTATTTTAATTGTTCCCTATCATTCTACATAGTAACAATCCATATTACCTTGTACAGTAGAAAGCAAAAGAGATACCCTATTACAATGTCAGGAAACTAACTGCTACTATTCAGTAAAAATATCACACATTTTCTCTGGAGACTTTGTCCGTTTGTTTCTTCACCTTTGTCACAAGTCTTATTCAATTTGTATCATTAATTTTTAAAAGTGAGACAAGAAAGGGTGTTGAAGGGCCATATCTTGAAAGTAATCATTGGCTTTTGTGGCTTCTTTTCATAATGATAGATGACATACATTTTTCCCCCCAGTGACTTAAGTTCAATTGTAATTTTATATAAAGGACACATTAGACTGTATTAAAATTGTTAAATAAAAATAAAGAGGTTTTTTACTTTAGAAAAAGAATGAAGGGACAGAAAAAATGTAGTAGGCAGAAGATAGGAAGAAGGATCGAGAACACCATGTATAGGCATAACACGGCCATTGCAAACATTCTCTGCAGTCACTGCCTTTGACTGCACTAGACCTATACAAGACTACACTGTTATCACTAAATTATAGGTCAAGGGAGAGCTCAAAGGATTTTGCCACATCATGTGGATTTATTGGCTATTGATTTATTCTGAGTTGTGTACCTGCTTGTGAAATCAATCAGGCTCAAATGGTTATACACGTAGCTCCATTTAAACTCAGAACATAAAATAAAGTTAAACAAAGGTAATGGGTCTTGTAGGGAAGAGGTGGGTTGACTGGCGTGAGAGGGAGATGAAGGAGGGTGGAGGCAAGAGTTATCATTATGAATTACATGTACGAAATTGCCAATTGATAAGTTTAAGAACAGCTATCAAAAGAGCACAGCAAAAAGTATAGAATCAAGAAAAAATAATATCCTTACAACTTTCTATCTTGTATAAAATATTTAATTTTGCTGTTTCAAACAATTCTAAGTCTGTCTTACAATGTAAGCTTTTCTTTCAATTAGCATTAAATGTTTAAGATTTTCCCCACTATGGGATATATGGAAATATTTCGAAGTTATAATCACGATACCTCAAAAACAACTTAGTCTAATAGACAACACTATATTCATAGTGGATTCTTCATGTTTATTGTCATTATAATACATGAGAGTGTTGGTATTTGTGTTCTTCATATTCAACTATTGACTCAAAAACAACAACAACAACAACAACAACGAAATGAATGTGCTTAAGATTAAATAACAACAACCAGAGAGTTCCACTACCAACCCATAACCAATGGTCCTTATTTAGATTCTACATATAAATTTACTATTTTTGAGAAAATTTGTAAGTACAACACTGTGTAGTTCATAATGTGCAGTAATTCTTAGTTAAGTATATAATTACTGAAATACTAATCTATTGATTATACATAATTATTAAAAGTTCTTAATTTTTAGTCATATCTAGTAAAGTATAAATACATATGTAATTGTTTTATAATAGAATAAAATGTTAGTAGTTGTTATTTATTAATTAAGCTGGAACCTCAGTGGTTCCTCCCAAATCTAGGTTGTCATTATGTTTATTTCTTTTCATAGAAATAGAGCGTAAAGGTGAGACAACTTGAACTTCATTGCCATTTCTTTAAGAAAATATTTATAAATTATTTGCCAAACTGATTATAGAAAATATGTGAAAATTAAATGAAAAAAGCAACAATAGATTAAATAACCAGTGGGATTCTATGAGAAAAGTCAAAGAAGCACACCAATGTCTGCAGTCCTGAAGCTATACCTAAACCATTTTAGAAATAATACTTATTTCATAATCACTTGTTAACTTTTCCAAACTGGTAAAATTAGGAACCAAAGCAAATTACAAAAACAAATGTTCGACATTTGAATCTTTCTTCCTGAATGCTATTTCTTGCCATGCCATGAAACATTGATAAATCTTGTTACTGTAACCTGTAATATATATAGATATATTCAATAGGCCTGCAACTTTTGTACCATTAATCAGTTGCCCATAAAACAAATATTGCACGTGACTTTGAGAATAGAAAGGTTTTCTCCATGAGGTCTGATGGATATTCAGTATTCTACAAATATTCAATATTTATAATATTCAATATTCCATAAATCACAATATTCAATAAATATGATCTTGTGTTTTTAAACACATTTATCCAGTTACTGTGAGCTGGGTTAAAAAAAAGAAGCAACATGGATACAACTCAAAAATCTGGCAGCAGAATTCACTATAATTATGAAATATGGGTTTCCAATTCTGTGGAGCACGTTCAAACACTAGCTCTGCCATCTCCCTGCTGTGTAACACCGGGTAAGTTGATCTCTCCAAGCAATAACAAAAATCAGAATAAAGTAATTGAAGGGGGTAAGTAGGAAGGTTACTTGGGAGCAGGGCATAATGACATATCACAGAAGTCATCATGCACTTGTCGAGTGGGCGGTGGCTTTCATGCGTTGCCCTTATGACAACTTAAGGAAGACAACACACTAAAAAATGTTGAACAATTGCTTCGATTTAGTAAAATTGCGTGATTGGTATGAAGGAAATGCAAAGTATCTGTATACAGCTCACATAAAAATAAAATAGTTACAGAAAGTAAGTCCAGCATCTGATATCACCAGGTAGACTACTGTGAAGAAATAGGAGGGAAGCCCTAGTTAGAGAAAACTATATGTCAGACTTGCTTCAGGTAATGAGGGACTGGTTAACGGCTGTGCATACTCATCCAACTCCTCAGATCTCAGTTTAAAAATCCATTGACTGCAAATAATTATTCTTTGGAATGTATAAATGTAATTGTACATGTAAGTTTATCTTCACTGTTGTGGGAACTTAATTATAGATTCCTTCCTTTGCCCCCCTTAGTTTCTTATTTTTAGCAATATTAATAACAATTCTGATTAAAATAGGTCACATTTCTTTTAAAATGTTTGTTACAAATTTAATATTTATTTTCAGACAGAACTAGAATTTTTCTAAGCTAATATCTTCTCCCAGATTAAAAAAAATCTTTTAAACCTTTCAAAAAGATACATACGATTTAATATTTTATAAACCTTGTGATGATGTAGGACATACCTCATAATTTAAAAGTATACACATATTTTTACAGTGTCAGTCAACACCTTAGATGGAACCAACCGAGGAAAGTCTCAGACTTTCACACAAACCACCCCTATAATTTGGAATGTTAATACCTGCTAGCATCGCTGTACACACTGTGAATATGGGTACCAGTAACCCTGCTCTATTGCATATAATGTGGTGGAAATGAGTTCACACATATATTTATAATACAAATAATTATTAAAGCTGTGCCATATGGAATTGTAGGTGTCACCTCATCTTATGAAATGGACACTTTATATTGATATATGTTGATTATTCCACATTATATAATGATACATATAAAAGGGAATATATAATATATATTAATTATAATGTCTATAGTAATTAAATCAATACAACTCAGCTTGACGAAAGATTATCATTAACCTACTCTTTACTTGAACAACAACAGCCAACACTCAGAATGTATTTTTTCTTAATTCAGAGTAAAATTGTGACAGTATTTTATAATACCACCTAAAGAATTCATCTTTGCCCATTTCTTTTACAACCTAAGAAGTTGCTGACTTCAGTGCTGTCACTTATTTTGTCCGTATGAGTAGTTTTCAGTCTGCACCTCATCGGTTCACATCATCCACTCATTTGTTAGCCCAACCAGTATCCGCATTTGCTTAATAACATTTCAGGAGACGTCGTAGCAATCACCATGCCAGGTTTCTTGCCTGCCATCTATTTTCGACTTGGCAACATCTAAAAACCTCCTACGGGAACTCTGGCTCCTGTCCTCCCAAGTGCACGTCTGCCAGCCACCAACAAAGAAGTATATAATTGTCGTATAATAATACATCTATACAACGATGTATCCTGAAATGCAGTTTCCTCTCCTTCATGACATGTTTTTAAGATTGCATAACACGAGGACAGAGTTTCTCTTCATTTCCATCTAAATGTAATCAGCGACTTGTACCCTCCCTACCTCCCCATTAATGATAAATGATCAGTTTCCAATATTACTGTCTGCATTGTTGTTACAAAATGTCCTTATACATCTTAAGATTATTTTTGAAAGACGGTACTGACTCAGTAAAGTAAGAAGGTGCATATATTTAAATTACATTCTTAATATATGAAGCACAGAAATTCGCGAAGATACAACAGATCAGAACTTAATGAGTCTTGTAGAACATTTCTATTTCTAAAAAAAAATGTGATGCTCTAATTTAATAATACCTGTCACTCATTAAAGAAGAGAGAACTGTATATAAAATAGACATGGCAGGCAGAGCAGTATTCTGGAGCAGGTTACCACAACATAGCAGACCAACCGCCAAATCTCACCACAGCTGTCAACCCATTCTCATGCTTGCTAGTTCAGGGGGATATCATTGATGTCAGATAACAAACGGAACTACTTTTAGAAGCCTTAATGACATATACAGAAAGTTAGAGGGCTTCAGGTACAGAGGTATTAAGAACTCTTCTGCTGAGTCAAGATATGACTAAAAGAAGTACAAAATAGCGAAGAGCTGTCTATATAGGTAGTGGAATGATTACGATTTTTAGGTTCTCAAATTGCGCATTTGTTGGCCTGGAATCATCCGTGACAGGGGAGAATGCTATTTCTCTAATGAATTGTTGATCTAATTCAGAGGCTCCTAAAATAGCCTTATGTGTAATAACAAAGAGGACCGTGGAAATGTAGTTGTTGATATTGGTATTATTTTTCAAAAATCAAAAGGGAAATACCACAATAATAAATGTTCCAAATAAGGAAGGAAGTAAAAAAACACATGCAAAAAGTTATTTGAATGGGTTGCCTCCTGCATGACTATTTTAATGACATTTGCTAAAATAAAAAAAAATTTAAAAAATTAAAAAAATAAAAAAAGGATAGGACTAGAAAAAGATTAATTTTCTTTGTTTCAGTTTAGATTTTATAAGAGGCATCAAACCACCAAAGAAAACTAAATTGTATTCTATAACTTTATACTAAACATCAATTTATATATTATTGTAAATTATATATATATATATATACACATACACACACAAACACACACACACACACACATATATATATATATATATATATATATATATATATATATATATCCTTTCCAATAGAACCTCACTCAGCCTTTTCAGTATGTACAATTTTTTTCAGGTGCTTTCCCACACAGGCTGTGGGTGCCCAACACAATTATCAGGTTTGGGTACCAGCAGTTTGTTTCAAGAGTGTTATCCAAACCCAACTTCCACGAATAATATTTGAAGGTGGCCCGATATGATTTTAGTTCACTCTGATAATTCTCCCTAAGTTACATGATTCTGACTTTTGATCTCTAAATGTGTGTTTCTTAACTCAGAACACTCTTTTGCCTTTAGTAACAAGCTGACCTTATGTCAACAGCTTTTATCCAGTGTAACTGTGAAATAGTCACTAAGGTATATTTTAGAATGAGGCTAGGAAAAGTGGCATGCCCCTGTAGCAGCTCAGGAGGCTGAAGCAGGAGCAACTGAAAATTAAGAGCAGCCTGGAAACAGATAAACTCTATATCACAAGAAAAAAAAATCCTAGTGTTAGACCTTTTTTTTTTTACATAAATAAACCTTAAAATACTTTATCGTGGAGCATAAAAATGGGAATGTGATCAGGTATTAGGGTGGGGAGAGGAACAGGACTGAAGCCCCGAGGGCCAGCAGAAAGAATGGAAGCAGGCAATCTAGGGGACCCTCTAGAATGTACTGGGAGGTGGGAGACTCTCAGGATTCAAAGGGAGTGACTGTAGATGAAAAGCCCTATAGTGGGCAGAGGGAACTTGTAAAGTCCACCTCCAGTGGCATCAAGTGGAGGGATGGGGTTGCCATCCCACAATCAAAAATTCTGACCCAGAACTGTTCCCGTCTGAAAGAAATGCAGGGATGGAAATGGATAAGAGCCTGCGGAAAAGAAGGTCCAGCGACAGGTCCAAAATAGCATCCAGCTCACCGGGAGGCCCCAAGGCCTGACACTATGATATACCATGCTTACAAACAGGAACCTATCATGGCCGCACTCCTAGTGGCCAACACGCAGCTCAAAGGGTCAGACGCAAATACTTACACCCAACCAATGGACGGACAGAAGCCTGTGATCCCTCAGGTTAAATTAGGGAAAAGATGATTAAGGAGAAGGGCAGCCCTAGAGGAGGACCAGCAGTCTCAACAAACCTGGATCCCGGGATCTCTCAGACACTGAGCCACCAACCAGGCAGCGTGCACCAGCTGATATGAGGAGGCCCCCGGGAAGTATACAGCAGAGGACTCAGCTTGTGAAGATGCACCTAACATTCCAGACACCTGAGGCCCCAGGAGTGGGGAGGTCTGGTTGGGTCGGGGGGCCCCATTTAGAGATGGGGACAGGAGGTATGAGAAGATGAACAGTCAAAGATCAGACCTGAATGGGAATAAAGACTGAACTGTAAAAGTGGATGAAAGAATAATTTTTTCACATTAAACAATAGAATAGCACCTCTTTAGTTACAGGGGGAATTAAGGAAATATTGCACAAAATTCAGTAGTGTTCATATTTAAAATGCAGCTCAAAATTAGTGGTCAGATTAAATAAATACATGAAATTACTAATATTAGGCTCAAGGAGCTCTCATTTTAAAGATAATTCATTTTTTTCTTATTTTCATTGAGGAAAAAAAAATGGAAAAGTGACAGGACCTAATACACAAGGACATTTGCTAGCATTAATGCAACTTAGGGTGGAATCAGGTACCAAAGGCAAAATAAGAATGTATGGAATTCCAGTTTTCCTTCTGTTTTTCACATATGAAAAGTGAATTATTCTTTCAAATAAAGGGGCAGGGAAATGGAGACTCTATTACTTCTTGTAATAAGCATGCACGGTAGCAAGAAATTTTCATATGACATGATAAAATGATCAGGACTAGTTAGCATCATGTATTTGATTTTTCCTTGAATCATAGATTTGTTCAGATAGTTGTCATGCACACACACACACACACACACACACACACACACACACACAGTCCCACACACAACAAACAAACAAATAAAAACACCAAAACCAGAACTAGTTTCTAGCTTATTAATCTTAGGACCCTAAAGGAACACAGTGCTCACTAGTGAGCGCTAACAGTATCGAGGAGCTAGACAAATGGCCCCGTGCTTAAGGAGAGTCCACTGCTCTTGCTTATAATTTGGGTTCATTCCAAACCCCCACATCAGATGTAACTCTAATTCTGGGGAAAACTGGCACCTCTGACCTCCGTGGAAAAAAGCACTCACATGTACCTGTGCACATACACTTTGTCCCTCCCCATCCCCATCCCCAGTTCTCTTTAAATAAACAAAATGTCATAACAGCACTGCTCTGGTATCACGCGATCCTGGGTTCAACCCTGGTTGTTGTGTTAATTAACTGTTGGTCACATATTAATTGGCTAAACAAAATTAGCACATGGTAATCACTCAGCTCTGCCACACTAATACTTTATGAGGCAGTTTTGGTTCCTTTTACGATATCTCTGGTTTTCAGAATCATGAGATGCAAAGACATTGCATTTGACATAAAGGCTATTTTTATATGAAATCTCTGGCACTGCATATGGGGAGCAAATCATATGTGAACATGCTTATCTGACTATGACAGAACGTCCTCAAAAAAACAGCTACTATTAACCCTCTTCAGAGGATTTTCCTGTTAACTCACTCCCTGAAGACAAAACTGCCTGTTCTCATTAGTATCAAAATGCTTGATCCCCTCGTGCACACTTTTACTCAGAGCCCAAGACAGAAAATGTACTTTCTTAAAATGGAATTTGTATCTTTATTTCTATTCAGCCTCTTACTTGCCTGCCACAGCATACGCCCATGTGTTCAAGGGATACGTAACCAACATTTATCCTTTCTCCTGATAATCAGTAAATTAACTCAGTGTTCCCTGAGAATTTAAACTTAAAGAGTAAATGAAAAATCCCACCTTACATTTGGAGTTTGGAGACACCTGTGCCTGGATTTCCACGGAATAGTTGTGTGAAAACTTTGGTGATATATGATATATTCGAGTCGATTTTTATTTTCTAACTATGTAATAGTGCTTGACCCAACTTCCCACTATTGTCACTTGAATCATATAAAAGAATTCCAGGAATTGGTCTCTTGGCCAGAGAGTATGATCAAGTTTGAAATCAATGCAATGAAAGGAACTCCCCCTGTATCCTAGAACATGCACATATTCCCCAACTTACTCAAATAAGTTGTAGCATTTACCATTTCATTTTTTTAAAATTTTTTTACCTGTAAAAGAAAACCATCAATCTCAATTAAGATTGAAGATAATAAGTTTAAACATAAGGTCCAACTAATGATATAGAAGAAAAATAAATGTAAACATTAAACTCTGTATGTTAAATTTAAAAATAAAATAAATATAACTATGGCCCAAACACAGATCTCACTCATAAAAAGAGAGCATTAGTTTTTGTTTTTCCTTTCCCTTTCTAATTTCATCATTTTTTTTTGTGGCAGGTATTGTGGAAAATTATAATGGGCATTGGTATCTATCGTTTGCCCTGGACTAAAGTAGGAGATTTGTATATCTCACCTCGATTAATTCTTCCAACAAACCAAGAGCAGCCAATAGAATGCTGATTTATAAGCAAAGTCTTCTTCAGGGTTATTATGTAATTTGACAAGGGTAAGGCAGCACAGGTATCTGGATTTTGAGAGCAGAAGCAGTTAACCGAATACCTTTTACCACGGCACATGTATATTAGACTCAAACTATGTCAAATCTGGAGATGACAAAATGTACATTATCAAAGACAAAATGAGGAAAGGACAGTAGATATAGTACTTGCACATAGCTGTCCCTTCTGTCCTCCCACGAAGTCCTAGTGTTTGGGAAACTACAAACTTGTGCCATTAGAAGGTGAACTATTAGAAAATAATCACTTTTTAAAAAATATTCCTTGGGGATCAAGAAATTGAGTCATTGATTCAAAACAAATAATTTGCTATGTTAGTTTAAAAAAAAGCTCATATTAATTGTATTTAGGTAAAACTTTTGGGAGGAACTTAGGGAACTAATGACAGTCACCATTCTAACTCATGCTTTTAGTGCATACCCAGAAGGTTTTCGGTTTGCCATATTTCCTTTTAGAACTTTTGATCTATGTCTTAAACTACAGATGTCTAGAACTCTACTGTCTTTAATACAGGGATGGTTTGTCCTTTAGAACATGAACATGCATAGTGTCCCTGAGTTGAACCTCCTTGGCTTAGGGAGATATTTGCATTGCTAGTAACTTAGTAACTTCCTCCTTAGTAACAAAAAAACTTAGTAACAAAGTAACTTCCTCTTACTCTGGGCAATAACTTTCTCCTCTCTTTACTTCCTGCCTGTGCTTTTCATGCTAACCCTTACTGCAATGCTAGCCTACTACCGACTGTTACCACAGCACTACACTTTTATGTGGGCCATAACACACAGAGAATTCTGCTTAGATTTTAGCCAAGCATGAGACATACTGGTGAACGACATTATCTTTATTAGGACTGTAATAGAACCTATGTTCTCAAGTAGATTTGATGCAATAAAAACAACAAACAACAAAAATAACCATTCTTGTTAAGCTCAAGAAAATCTGGGGAAACATATAGAAACATCACCCATTTGTTTTATCTAATGCTTCAAAAACAAACATTCTCACAATTATTTTTCAAGATGATCCTACATTTAGTATGGTATTTCTTTATTAAGAAAAATGGGAAGTAAATAATGAATGTGTGGTAGTCTCATGTATGAAATGATTGACCATGTGTCCCGAAAGTCAGGCAATACAGAGCTTGAGTCTGGATCCAATTGTTATACCCCACTGCCTTCTCATCTGTGCTCATGCCACAGCATGTTCATTCAAAGTCTTGGCAATTCTAAGTCCATAAAAATGGCAGACATGCTTCAGAATATATAAAATAATACGATAGGCAGAAATTAGGAGACAGTTTTAAATGAACATAGTCTCCAAACCCCAATGTAGGGCATATGTGACTTGTTGGTTTTTGAGTTTCTGACTGGCAGAAATAGCACAGTGAAATCAACTGCGCATGATAGCCCATTTGAAGTTATAAATAAATACTCTATCCATTTGAGATGCTTGACATATTCAAAAGCATCTAACTATGACTGCGGCATTTTGTAAATAGTCAAGAGCCAGAAATAATTTAATCATGTAAATAATATATCAGTCTCTAGCCTTAATTGGCAAATTCACAGACAGTCTTTCACTGAATGGTAAGTATCTGTGCAAAGGGAAAGGGAGCTTTTACACTCTTGTGTCATGCAGAAGGCTTTACCTGAAAGACTTTAGAACTTCTGCCCTGCTCCCTCTCTTACCACAGTCGCATTTCTAATCTTCGACAGCATGTATCACTACCAGACTTATAGTGGGTCATATCTATTTACCATCTGCCTCCTACCTCTAGAACTGTAATTCTCTACAGGGTAGATTTCTACCATGTGCTGTCATTTAGTACCGCCTGTAGACAATCCTATGAGAGTTAGCAGCACCTAATTGGGAGAGGACACAGCTGCCCTTTTATAATAGACATTGTATAGAAAGGCACATTCCACATGGATTATCTAGTCGTGTGTGTGTGTGTGTGTGTGTGTGTGTGTGTGTGTATGCATGTAATCCAGAGGGTGAAGAAACTTGTTTCATAATTAAAGGTCTGAAAACAGATTTTCTTTTACACTGGACAAGTTTCTACCACATATGAATGGGTGGATAGTGTCAGTGTCAGAGAACAAAGAAGCCAGATGCTCAATATCTGTGAAAATAGGTCAGGTAAGAATTCTAAAGCAGAGACAAGTCCAATATTGAAAATTCCCCTATTGTTTCTCAGCACATATTCTGTTCAAAGTGAAAAAAAATGGCAATGTGCTATTAGTTTCTTGATTTTTAAACTACTTTAATCGAATTGTGAAAATAAAATGAGACAACTTTAATAGAAGATATTACATAGATTTGCATAAACATAAAGCATCATTTAACATTTAGCCTATAATGCTGTGATAATGTTCCAGTTGCTTTTCACAATTTAACTCTACATTTCATAGAAGAGTTGTCTAATCTCGCTAGAAAATAAGAAGAAAAAGAACAAGTTATGCATCTATATTTTTGTAGAATACACATTTGTAGATAATTCTTTCCTCATTTTTTTAGATCTTATTTAACTATTAGCATCCTAAATACCCTGTGGGAAAATATACTGATGTTTAATATATTTGGCATGATTTGATTTTTGAACAACCTCTTCTTACACAACCTATCACTAACTCACTTTCACATCTGTAGGCAAAGCAGAGGTAGTCAGTGAAAATGTTTTGTCAAGCTTACAAAGCAAATGGGACATGATTTCACTATATAGTTTTAAAAACCTGGCTCACTTTTTTCTGCAAAAAGATATATTTGGAAGATATTGTTTAAGCACTGATCTACTTAAATATGTCGAAAATGACACTTCTGGTGCTCATTCTAAATACTAGGTTCTTTAATATCAGGTTGCTTTTATTCTTTATTTGCGTTTGTTCCACTTAGAAGATACTGGTGATTTACTATGAAAATCTTGGCAAGATAACACAATAAAGGCTGATCTGGTCAAATATTTGGTTAAAAATAAGTGGGGATCTCTACCAAACTGACTATACCTCCTGTATAATTCTCTGTACAGAACTGTAACATTAAGAATGCCTTTAATTTTACAATTGATAGCATTATAAATTTAATATTTTGTGGTTTACACAAAGTGCACATTTTTATTTTTCATGCCAACTCCATAAAAGAAACCACCTGTGAGTATATGTGTGATTTGTATCTGCAGTTTAAGTCTAAGGCTTCTACATACACATGCTCCTTTTTTTCCCATCTTTATTAACTTGGGTGTTTCTTATTTACATTTCAAATGTTATTCCTTTTCCCAGTTTCCAGGCCAACATCCCTGTAACCCTTCCCCTTCTATATGTGTGTTCCCCTCCCCATCCTCCCCAATTACCGCCCTCCCCCAAACAATCACGTTCGCTGGGGGTTCAGTCTTGGAAGGACCAAGGGCTTCCCCTTCCACTGGTGCTATTACTAGGCTATTCATTGGTACCTATGAGGTTGGAGCCCAGGCTCAGTCCATGTATAGTCTTTGGGTAGTGGCTTAGTCCCTGGAAGCTCTTGTTGGTTGGCATTGTTGTTCATATGGGGTCTCAAGCCCCTTCAAGCTCTTTCAGTCTTTTCTCTGATTCCTTCAACGGGGGTCCTGTTCTCAGTTCAGTGGTTTGCTGCTGGCATTCGCCTCTGTATTTGCCTATGTATTTCTGGGTGTGGCTCTCAGGAGAGATCTACATCCAGTTCCAGTCAGTCTGTACTTCTTTGCTTCATCCATCTTATCTAGTTTTGTGGCTGTATATGTATGAGCCACAGGTGGGGCAGGTTATGAATGGGTGTTCCTTTAGCCTCTGTTCTAAACTTTGCCTCTCTATCCCCTCCTAAGCACATTCTTGTTCCCCTTTTAAAGAAGGAGTGAAGCATCTGCCATTTTGGTCAACCTTCTTGAGTTTCATGTGTTCTGTGCATCTAGGGTAATTCAAACATTTGGGCTAATAGCCACTTATCAATGAGTGCATACCATGTGTGTTTTTCTGTGATTGGGTTACCTCACTCAGGATGATATTTTCCAGTTCCATCCATTTGCCTATGAATTTCATAAAATCATTGTTTTTGATAGCTGAGTAATATTCCATTGTGTAGATGTACCACATTTTCTGTATCCATTCTTCTGTTGAAGGGCATCTGGGTTCTTTCCAGCTTCTGGTTATTATAAATAAGGCTGCTATGAACATAGTGGAGCATGTGTCTTTGTTATGTGTTGGAGCATCTTTTGGGTATATGTCCAAGAGAGGTATAACTGGGTCATCAGTTAGTGCAATGTCTAATTTTCTAAGGAACCTCCAGACTGATTTCCAGAATGGTTGTGCTAGCTTACAATCCCATGGAGGAGTGTTCCTCTTTCTCCACATCCTCACCAGCATCTGCTGTCACCTGAGTTTTTTGATCTTAGCCATTCTCACTGGTGTGAGGTGAAATCTCAGGGTTGTTTTGATTTGCATTTCCATTATGACAAAGTGGGGAAGAATCTCAAACACATGGGCACTGGAGAAATTTTCCTGAACAAAACACCAATGGCTTATGTTCTAAGATCAAGAATCAACAAATGGTATCTCATAAAACTACAAAGCTTCTGTAAGGCAAAGGACACTGTTGTTCAGACAAAACAGCAAATAACAGATTGGGAAAAGATCTTTACCTATCCTACAACTGATAGATGGTTTATATCCAAAATATACAAAGAACTCACAAAGTTAGACCGCAGGGAGACAAATAACCCTAATAAAAAATGTGGTTCAGAGTTAAACAAAGAATTCACAGCTGAGGAATGTCAAATGGCTAAGAAGCACCTAAAGAAATGTCCAACACATGCTCCTTAATGTTGCTCCTGAGTTGCTCAATCCTGTGTGATGTTTTGTTTCCTGAATTAAGAGGAGCTCAAATGGAGATGAACCCTCCTCTTCCCTTTTTCCTCAAATTCTTGGTACAGTAAGATTTTGATCTTGGTCCCCTTAATAGAAAAGCAATAAAATAGCTTACAGCATAGATGAGACATAAATTCAAGTATTTTTTGGCAACTAAATTGGAATAAAAATTGTATATTGATCAAGCGTCACAAATTTGCTTTTATCCTCTGTAAGGTGAGTAGTATTGCTCAATAAACATATACTTTCTCAGATCTGTTTACAATACAGACAAAAGACAAGAGAGTTGGAAAATCATTAATGGCAACCAATCATATGATGTACACTTTCCATCAATGAAACGATGTGATCATGGTTTGTAAAACATACAAGTTATTTGCAGTATGGATAGAACAGGTTATTTTTGTTATAACTTGAAATTCAGAGCTCTTCCCCAAGCCTTTCCCTTCATCATTTTAATACTTAGACCACATCTTATTCTCTCAGATTGTTGTAAATTTCCCAGGTATCTGTTTTCTTTCTTCCTCTTTTTGTCTCCTTTGTTTTTCACCATATTACAATTTTCCTTGTTTCTTTTCTTGTTTCAAGAGTATTCTCACATATACATACATACATACATACATACATACATACATACATACATACATATATAGAAGTGGTAAAAGTAAAAGGCACAATTTGATTATGTATGGAAAAAACTATCACCAGTGCTGGTGAGGATATGGGGGAGAAGTACCCTTATCCACTGCTGATGGGAATTTAAGGTAGTGCAGTCACTTTGGAAATGAGTAAGGTGGTTTCCCTAAAATTAAAACGGTACTTCCATGAGACACAGCTACTGTATCACTCACTCCTAAACATATATCCAAAGTACAACATCCAACTGCAGAGACCTCTGTCTATCTGTACCTATTGCTGTGCTATGCATAACAGTAAGAAAATCGAACTAACTTTGATGCCCTTTGGCATAAAAAGTTGGTCATGGAAAAGTGGCAACCTGTGTCATGTAACTTTATCCAGCTATTAAAAGAGATGAAATTTGTAGAAAAATTTATCTGACTTAAAATAATTCTATTAAACTGAGTGGTATCCATTCAGAAAGACAAAAAGAGAATGTTCCTTCTTAATGAAAAGTCTAAATTTTAATGTTTGTATGTATGGAAATAAGCAGTTGGGAGAGAAACTACTACAATATGATAGGAAACTACGAAAGGGGAACGAATAGCATTGCAGGACAGATGTCACCTTTGACATGAAAGAGGAGGGAACATTTCTGAGGGGGGGTACTAGAGACAAAAGGAAAATAAAGGGGTAGCAAAGGTAGATTTGTTTAAAACCACATAATGTAACCTTTAATTCAATAAAATATAAAAATAAACTATTAAATAAAAATATTATCCTATATTAAAACTTAGTGTTAGTTCCTAATTATTGGGACAGTGATACATATCTGTCAGAACATATTTCAGTACTTTTCTCTTCATTTCCATAGTCACTTTGGAAAAGAAAGTTAAAGCTTCATAGATATCTAAGGCCTGTGAAGTCAAAAAGCAACCCTTTTGTGCCCCTTGTAGTTACCACTGAAATATGTTCTTCAATGTGGTTTTTGCGTGTGTGCGTGTGCGTGTGCGTGTGCGTGTGTCCAGGTTAACTTTGAACCCACTCTGGATTCCAGAATGACTTTCAGCTTGTGCTTCTTTGTCTCAAAACCTGTCTTCAGTAGCTGAGATCATAGGCTGGCACTACCAGGCCTGACTTAAAACACATAATCTCAATTCATATATCAGATGAGTAACATTCTTGTAGAAACACAAAGCACACATGTGCATTCTAATATAGGTTCTTTACTTGGGTGTTGCACACTACTAATTTACTATTCTATGTTATTTGTGCCCTGCTGGAGAATAAGCCCAAGCCAAAAACATATGAGACTTATGTCCTTCCCAGTCATAACCCCAGACCTATTCTTCTTTTTACTCAGCCAAAATTATCAAAGGTGTTTTTTACCACTTAGATACACATAGCTGACAGAACATCAGTATATCTTAATTCTGTAAATGCAAGATGTGGTTTTCTTTAATGAAACTATGAGCTAATATAAGATTACCTAATTTATCCTTAGTATTTTAAGGGCCTCTACATCTTTAAATGACATTTCACTTATTAGAATTCATAGATATAAAAAACTTAAAGTGGTTTACCTTAAATTACAAATAATTATATGAACATCAACTTAATTGTCAACTAAGTGTCCTACATAAAATATATCACTGCTGCCTCTAACCATCACAAAGACAGTCCATCTTCTCTAATTCTGGCTAATTCTGAAACAAATTATTGAAGAGAAAATGACAACAATTTACAAATATTACATAATGTTTCTGAACAAATATTTTCAGAAAAAAAATCTGAGAAACAGAACATGCCACTCTGTGGTTGGTATTTCATGTTTGGTGATGAGAAATGTCAGTGCTCTTCCTCTCTCTCAGTCTTTCCCACTGTTTTCTTCTCTTCCTTCAGCCCTCCCTTCAGCCCTACCTCTATCCTCTCTCCTTTTCATTGCTGTTATATTTCAGTGACTGCCATATACTATGGAAGACAGAAAATGCTACTGTGCATTCCACTCAGCCCTTTTTAAGTTAGAGACTGTAAATGGAATGTCAAGGGATAGCCTCTCTCAGGAACGCCTTTCCGATGCTGACCTCTACTGCTCTGCTGTCTGTAGGACCCCACTATACCCACCCTAGGGGAATTCATTTTCTCCAAGGAACATCATAGAATATAGGATTGCATTCTTTTAAAAAGTCCCTAAAGCCTAACCACAAAGGTCACTTTCTCTCCTGCTCCTTGAGAACTGTTAGTCCAGAAGAGTCATTCCCTAATTCTCTGGAGGGAGGAATGTTTCAAAGACTAAAATGTCCAGATAGACAGTCTATCCTGAGTTTCCCCATTGTCCTGAACAGCATATTCCTTATGATAGCAACTTTTGTGGGACTGTTGATTCCCATCAAAAACTGTCTCCCTTTGTCTTTCAGTTTTCCTTTATGAAGGTTCCCAGTTCACATAAAACATTCATTAAACAGAAGATGTTTTTTTCTTTTTTTTCACTTGCCTTTTGTTATAGGAATGATGTTTAAAGCCTAATGATACAAAAGTTTTTTTGGCAGTACCACAACTTATTATTTCACGGCCTGACAATTCTGTGAAATGATAATTAACAAGAAAATCTTACATTCCGCTAATAAAGACACAAGCTGAAATATATGTAAAAGTGCTATAAAATAGAAATATATTCACATATAAAATATTCAACCTACTTGTAGTAAGTCACACATATACTATAATTTCATAATTACTACTTTCTTTACCTACTCCTCAGAACAATCAGTCAAAGAATTTCAATTATTTCCAGGCAATAAAATGAATGTTTAAGAATGGCTTTGAATGGAAACAGGCAACCTCAGGAAGTAGGAGGGGGGGGCTCTAGAATGTACCAGAGATCTGAGAGTTAGAGACTCTCAGGTCTCAAAAGGAGAGACCGTAGATGAAATGCCCTACAGTGGGGAGAGGGAACTGGTAGAGTCCACCTCCAGTAGAAAGACAGGACATTGAGTAGAGGGATTGGGTTGCCATCCCACAGTCAAAAACTCTGACTGAGAATTGTTCTTGTCTGAAAGAACTGCAGGTACAAAAATGGAGAAGAGACTGAGGTAAAGAAGGTCCAGTGACAGGCCCAAATTGGGATCCAGCTAAAGGGGAGGTTCCAAGGCCTGACACTATTACTGAGGCTATGGTGTGCTTACAGACAGGAGTCTAACATGACTGCCATCCAAAAGGCCCAGCAAGCAGCTGAAAGAGTCATATGTAGATATTTACACCCAACCAATGGACAGACGCTACTCACCCCTGTGATTAAATTAGGGAAAAGGTGGAAGAAGCTGAAGAAAGGGGTAACCATACATATATACATATATACATATATACATACATACATACATGCATGCATAGAATAAAATAGAAATGTGGAAACCACATACTTTCCTAATTAAACATATAATCATGGATGCTAGTACATGTTACTGATGCTAAATAGTCTTTACTTTATGAGCCATTTTAAATGAAATGCTTGCCTGCAATTAGACATCTGCAATCCAAGGAACGCTAGTCTACTCTGTATTCTGGCTGCCAGGATTACAGTGTATTCCTCTTCAGGGCAATGAAAAGAAAGTATAATTGTAATTATAACATATACATCTTTAGTGCTTTTTAGTTGGAAGAGTGTGGAAAACAAGCTTGGCTGATACATTTAATTGCACAATGCTAATTAGTGGTTGTCAAAAGAGTTGCTTTTAATGCATCCATCCATACTGCATTAGCAATATTACCAAGCCATATTCACAAGGCACCTATGTCAACTTGAAATGAGTATAGAAAGAAATTATGGTAAGTGACTCACTTTACGTAAGCCTTTACTGTGTGGGGTCACAACAAGGGTTGAGATGATTGACATCATGCTATTTTTGATTTGATGACAATTTCAACCTCTCTTCAAACAATTGGATGAATACCAACTTATCACGGATGGCTCAATCAGCAGTAGGTCCACAATCCTCATGACTTACCATACGTGCTACTACTACTCTCCTGTTATAAACAAGAATTTGTAGCCTAAGACAAATAATTTGTTTAAGCCCAGACAGCTACTGTGTATAACTGGTTACCAGAGTGTTAAGCTCTGTTTAGTTTACTTTCAAACCCTGGCTCACTTTATTACTACCTTAGTCAATTTCTCTCCTACTTTTTGAAAACAATATTTTTATTAGAAATGTGGGTATAAATATGCCACCGTACTTTGTGATTCGGGTGAGTTGGTTTGTCTCTGTAGTCACCCTTTACAAGATGTACAGTGCCGTTGTTGTTTATATAATTAAGTGATGATGTCAAACATGTCTATTCCACAGTCTGAGCTATTATTTTTAATTAGTTGTTGACAGTTTATAAATTACTTAATTTTCATGTGTTTGGTATCTATAAGGAGATAACAATATTAATTTGAAATATCACTGTTTGCCTTCCAACTTAGAACCCTCTAAGCACGTCCATGAAATAACTCACTCATATTTCTTGTTCTCTGAGACAGGGTCTCACTGTGTACTATAGGTGGGTCTTGAATGTCCTGGCTCTGTCACCTGCCAAGCACTGAGATTATAGCGCATGGATAAGGGCATTGTTCTGAAATACAGTATTTCTCCATGTGAGCACGCAATTTGTGACAATTAATTCACAATCCTATGCACATGGTTCATTTTGCGTTGGGTTTGATCCATCAGATTCCGTGTTGCGTTCACCTCCTTGCATATGCGCTTCTAATACAAATAGATAACCAGAGACTATTGATGGTCCCCGACTTTGCTTCATGTATTTAAATGTCCCTGTCTCAGCAGCCACATCCCCACCCCAACCTTTCCTTCACATTCTCACTTTCTCTTCATTGTTCTATTCTGTGCCCTGAGCAGAGAAACCCTGAAACCACAATTTTAAATAACTCTACTGTATTCCCAAGGAAAATGAAAATCAGGCAGAAAAGGCATTTAAAGATAAAAAGGTTTAAAGAGATGGGTGGCAAGAGAGGTGTCTATTACAAACTGCCTGCAAGCAGATGGAGGCACAGGAGCCAGTGGTGGGGCTGGCTGCTCACATGGATCCTTTACAAGTCCTGTCAGCATAGAGTTATATGCAGGACAAGATGATCAGACATAACAGCTCTGGGCTTTAGTCATTAAAATAAAGCAGGTTTTTGTTGTTGTTGTTGTTGGTTTTGGTTGTTGCTGGTATTTTTTTTTTTTTACCAAATGTCCTATTCTGTTTTTTCTAGTTCTATTTTACCTAAAAATTTAAATGTGTTCCCATCTTCTTCAGATTTTATGACCAACATTTTATTCAAACAGAGAGCACATAAATGTGAGTTGTTCATCTCGTGCCGATAGGCATGCCTAGGGAAATTCACATTGAGATGTGAAACTAAGATTAATTAAGCAATTGTGAAAATAGGAAAATGAGTTCATAAAAATTAACTGTAAATTTTACCACAAGATAACAATCTGAGAAATATAAAAGGCTACATAGTAAAAAGAGACACTATTAAGTAAAATATTGTTTAAAATTATAATCTGTGACAATGTTAAGAAATATGTAATAGATTAATGTTCGGCTTAATTCAAACCACATGTATAAAAATGTCAAATACAATATTACTTGTCTTCATTGGTGACCTGATTCCTAAGTTGTAGATAAATAAAAAGAAAAAAATATTAAGAACTACATGTTTTTATTTCAATACCCATATATTCATAGTCTTTCATCATTTTATATGAGGTTTATCCTTTAATGTATACAAGACAAGAAATTTGACCAAGTAGAGACAATCATGCTGTAATCCTAAGGACGGCATAGTTCACTGGCATTTCCTGGGAACTATTCACATGTGCAGTCATCATCACTTAGTTTTCACAGTGTGTTACAACGTGTATATCACCTGATATCTACCTATATGCATTCCTTCCTTAATTGTAAAAAATTAATATAAATTAATTTCTCAAAAATTTGTTCCATATTTAGACCCTTTGACGGGGTTTGAACCCCATAGGAAGAACAACAATATCAACCAACCAGACTCCCCCGCAGATCTCCCAGAGACAAAACCACCAACCAAAGAGAACACATGGAGGGACCTGTGCCTCCACCTGCATATGTAGCAGAAGATGGCCTTGTCTGCCATCAATGGAAGGGGAGGCCCTCTAGGTCCTGGGAAGGCTCGATTCTCTAGTGTAGGAAAATGCCAGGGCAGGGAGGCAGAGTGGATGGGTGAGTTCAGGAGCACCCTCAGAGAAGCAGGGGCTTTGCAGAGAGGAAACCAGGAAGGGGAATAACATTTGAAATGTAAATAAATAAAATAACCAACAAAAAATTAGCTTCTATCAAAATCACAAATGTTGAAGCTCTTTGCTCTCATAATTCATCCCTGTTTGTATATCTATCTGTATAAGTTTCCTACCCTAACCAGACTTTAAAATTCAAGTTTATGGTAAACATAAAATGTTTCAATTACATTGCAATCCCTTTAAAAGCATTCCATAGCTTGTTAGAAACCTCTGCTATAATCGTTTGAAACAACAGATTCTATCTTTGCAATAAGAAGGCTGATTTTTCTATTAATCATGTAGACTAATCATGCATTGGCATTTTTCATGAATATTTTCTCTGCACACTGTTTGCATAAGGGGTTATCTAATACATGAGGAATAATTTTCAAGTCTATCTATGAAAATAAAATTGCAAAATTATATATAAAGGCAAGGCTAGTATTGCCACACATTGCAGCATTCTCTCATTACTAAAAATGCAGTAATAATTTATTTAATTAAATGTTTGGCTATAAAGGATTGTTTCTTAGTTAACTTCTATAAAAATGGGCTCTATAAAAAAATCATCATGCACATCCACTGTGAAAAGCAAAGAAAATATCATTTATGGTAAGATTCATTTTACACACACACACACACACACACACACACACACACACACACAATCTTTAGACTGCCAGTAACTAGGGAAATAATACTTCTTTGCAATATGTCTAGAAATCTGAGAGTTTCTAAGCATTAAAGGTTAAAGTATGCAGTTGAAGGAATGATGCTGTAGCTAAGGTAATGGTGTACTTAAACAAGTAGTCAGCAAGTCTTCCTATGATAAAGTTGTCTACAGATCAACATAAATATTCTGTTTTCTGAGTAAGATATCTGTAAACATAAAAAGGAAATGTTTTCTCTATTATAAGTTAAAAAAAAACACCAACATACCTAGTGTCTCAAAATGGCAGGACAAATAGAAATACTTAACTTTTCACTGCTTAAAAAATACTTTCCATAGTTATGCAGCAATGTCATTTCATGTTCAGTCGAAATTAGAGAAATATTTCAGGAACTACAACAGTGATGACTCAAATTTTAGCAGTCGTATAGCACTACAGACCTAACATCATATAACCTGCAAAATATGTTGAAATCAACTATTCAAATATTTTTCTTGATGAGTTTATTTTTTTAATTTTTTTATTAGATATATTTCTTTACTTGCATTTCAAACATTATTCCCCTTCCCAGTTTCCTGTCCATAAGCTCCCATTCCCTCCCCTCCCCCTCCCCCATACAAGTATTCCCTCTATATATTCCCCTTATTGCCCCCCCCATATTCCCCTCTACTAGGGGTCCAACCTTGGCAGGACCAAGGGCTTCCCCTTCCACTGGTGCCCCAACATGGCTAATCTCTGCTACATATTCAGTTGGAGCCCTGGGTGAGTCCATGTATAGTCTTTCGGTAGTGGTTTAGTCTTTGGAAGCTCTGGTTGGTTGGCATTGTTGTTTTTATGGAGTTGCAAGCTCCTTCAACTCTTTCAATACTTCCTCTGATTCCCCCCAAGCGGGTCCTGTTCTCAGTTCGGAGATTTGCTGCTACCATTGACCTCTGTATTGGAGGTGCTCTGGTGTGTCTCTTAGAGATCTATATCCGGTCCCTTTCAACATGCATTTTCTAGCTTCATTAATCTTAACTAGTTTTGGTGGCTGTATATATATGGACAACATGTGGGTCAGGCTCTGAATGGCCATTCCTTGAGTCGCTGCTCTAAACTTTGCTTCCACATCCCCTCCTATGGATTTTTTCCCCCTTTAGAGAAGGAGAGGGAGCATCTGCATTTTGGTCATCCTTCTTCTTGAGCTTCCTGTGGTCTGTGGATTGCATCTTGGGTAATTCGAGCTTTTTGGCTTATATCTACTTATCGATGACTTTATTTTTAAAGCTCTCCTGTGGAGAAAAGTTCTAACATCTGAGAAAAGAAGTCAAGCACTGCCAAGATTCACTTGGAAGGACCATATGTGCGCATGAAAGACCAGCTCTTTAATCTGTGCATGGCTGTTACCTGTAGAACGCTACAACTCTGATCACTGTCTTAAAACATCACCAAGAACAAAACCACAGAGAATAGAAAAACAAATCTGTGTATAGTGTTGGAGGCTATGGTACCCCAGCAAAGATGCCTATACTCTCATATACACTTAAAATAAAATAAAAAATAAAAAACGGAGTCGTATCTAGATTTTTTTAAATCCTTGAGGGCATATGGGTATGTTACAGAAGTTTATGATGGTATTAAGAGAAAGGGGGCAATGCTCACTGTCTCAGATGGTGAACTTTCTCCTTTTCTGAGATATTTTGATTCATTGTACATGTGATGTATTCTGTCACTTTACAAGGTACCATATGCACCATTTGAATGTCATCTTCCCACCCATAGCCAGGTTCAATTTTCCAAATACAGAATGATTGTCTAGGTGATCTCTCATTAATGTTTCCATGCTTAGCCACACTCTCACAGTTTTCTTTGGCATGTGATGCCATCTGAAATGTGAGCAAACACCAAAAGGGATGGCGATTATACTTTTTTTATCAAGACTTATTATCTATTATGCTATTTTAAGAATATAAAGGGCAAAATCAGAGCACACTTCCCACATCCAAAAGCAAACAAAAACCAAGCAAACCTGTAGCCCCCCATAAAGGCATATCCAAGGTTTGAAAAGAAGATAATGCGGAAGTTACACACCTGCCTGCAGAATACATGTGCTTTGACAGTTTTCTACATTATAAGGAACCACTCCATATCACCTAGGAGTTTAGTAGGAGCATACTATTCCATGACAGTACATTTTTCTTTTCTTAGTGGATCTTTTAATGTGTTAAATACATCATGGTTTCTCTAACTCTTAAACGTGTTAGAGTGAAAACAAAAACAAAAACAAAAACAAAAACAAAAACAAGCAAACGAACAATAAGAATTCACAGTTGAGAGAACCCAAGTTTTTAAAATTTGGCACTGGTTCAAATTGTCTCCAAAAGAGAGTAAAACCTGTAACACACACACACACACACACACACACACACACACACACACAGAGAGAGAGAGAGAGAGAGAGAGAGAGAGAGAGAGAAAGTAATGATCTCCTTGTCTGCTTAGTTCCTCTACAAGTATACAAAGTCTGCAACGTCTAGTGGAAGTAAGAGGTTAGTATGATGGCTTGATTGAGAATAGGCCCCACTGACTCATATATTTAAATGCTAGTCACAGGGGGTGGAACTATATGAGAAAGATTAGAAGTTGGAGTAAGCTTAGTTTTACTGGAGAAGGTGTGCCCTTGTTGGAGGAAGTGTGTCATTGGATGTGGTCTCTTAGGTTTCAAATTTCCAAACTCTCTCTCTCTCTCTCTCTCTCTCTCTCTCTCTCTCTCTCTCTCTCTCTCTCTCTCTCTCTCTCTCTCTCTCTCTCCAGTCTACAGATCAATATGTAATTCTCAGCTACTGCTCCAGTGCCAAGCCTGCCTGCATGTGGCAATGTTCCCTGCCAGGATGATAATGAATTAAATCTCTGAAAATACAATTAAGCCTCAGTTAAATGTATTCTCTTATAAGAGTTGCCTTGTTGACGGTTTCTCTTCCCAGCAAAGTAATAAGGGATAAGACAATTAGTAACTTTGCTACCAGATTCCACATCCTCGTGATATGACTGGTTTTGTTTTTTTCGATATCTGGCAAATACTTATAAATTATTGGTAAAGATTATACTGCCCTTTCTGCACACATACATTCATACCTAAGGCTAAGGAAATATTGAAGAAGTGCAAATAAGGACAAAGGATGGGGGGTTGCTGTGAGACTGTGTCTCTTAGTAACAACAGAAGTTGTTGGAAAGTCTCACCAACATGGGTGTCCAAATGTGAGCTGAAAAAGAACAACCCCAACACACATGACAAACTGAACAGGGAAAAGCCTACAAGGCCTGAACCCTACCCAAGACTATGGGCACCTGAGGAAAGCTGGGAGCAGGAGAGGTGGTTTTCCTCAGAGAAGAGCACACAGTTGGCTTTCCAGTGCCTAATGATCAGCCCTAAAAACATAAGTACATACAGCATTATATAAACTGGACAGGTTATATTTAGGAATGTGTATGAACATGCATATGTATCTGTGTACGTGTATATGATGTATAGAATGGAATAACAACTATTGTAGGAAGAGGTCACAAATTTGAAGGAGATCAGGAAGGGATAGATGGGAGGATTTAGAGTAAGAAAAGGAAAATGTAATTGTATTATAACACAAGAATTAAAAGATGGTCTAAAAGTGGCTATTAACAAGGAGCTGGAGAGATGGTTCAGTGGTTAACAGCACTGGCTGCCCTTCCAGAGGATTCAGATTCAATTCCCAATACCCACGTCGTGGTTCACAACTGTCGGAAACTCCAGTATCATAGTAATTCTGAAGGCACTAGATACACCTATGCTGGCCAGACGTATATGCATGCTACTTATGTTTACATGTAGCAAAAATAAATAAACACATATATAAATACATAAACAAACACATAAATAAAAGGTGAAAATAGTTTGCTTTTTAGCTCTTTTAATTCAAAGTGTACATTCAAGTTATTTGAAGAGCAGTGAGAAGTTAATGACAAGTATAGATACATAATTCTGAAATAACTTTTAGCGAACAACATAAAATATTAACTTTAAAATCAATACTTCCTGTGTGAACCAGTTTGGCTTTCTCTGTTTAATTCCACTGCTGGTGTGTGTTTTCAAGTCATACCAATTTTCCACTATCTCCTTAGAGTCTTGACTTTGACATTTAAAATTAAAAAATTGGCAACTCTTCAAGAACCCCATAGCCCCAGGCTCAAGTCTGTCTTTCCCCAGGCTCCAGTGTGTCTTTCTCCAAATGCTAGAACTTAAAATTAAATGAAAAATCTCTTAGCAAACTGACTCTGCTTCAAAAAACACATTTAAATACATTGAATAGATTTGCCTTATTGGGTAACACCTAGCCAAGCCTTGGTATTTTATTTTGTAAGCGTTGTTCCTTGTTTATTTGTATTATTATGAAAGCCCCCACCAGGAAATCCAGCATATGGGAGAGCAACTGGACTCAGTAATCCCACCAATAGCTGAAGTGCTGTTAGCGTTTGCTAGCTGCTGGGCAAAGGAGGGGTAGTGGTTTCCTTTCATGTTGTAATAATGTGACCCCAGCTAGACTGACCAGACTCTAGAACACATTCAGTTGCAAACTATTTGATAACACAGACTAAATGCAGTAGAGAAAGAAGAATAGAATTTAAAAGACATTATCTCAGATTTGGGAGAAAAGGGAGTAAAGGGATGGGTAAGGAGAGGAGTTGTGTGTGTATTTGGGGAGGGCGGGTGACTAAGTTCAAAACATACAAAACTCTCGATTTAAAACTCTGCAACAGAGATGACAATGCCTTTTGACAAAAAAAAAATAAAGGAAATTTCATCTTTCTGTTAAAAATGGTGATTTTCTTTTAAGGAATAAGGTTGAGACAATAGTAACCAGAAATTATGTAAAAGACATCAGTGACATTGAGGTAAGATTAAAAGTCCATATAACGTGGAGTATGAAACAGTAGGAATTAAAGGCTGTAATATCTAGGAAATACGAGTTGTCCTGTAGGACTTTTTCCCCATAAGATTTTAGACTCAGCCAAAAAAGCAGAAGTCTAACATTATTTATGTCATTTCTCTGTGCCACAATGAGTGGTATTTGAAGTTATATCTCTCATTATTCTTTATTACATAAGAACTGTTATACATCTGGATGTTTTTGAATTTTATTTAATAATTATGGATGTGACTAATTGATGTTAGACTTCTGAGTTGTGATCAGAGTCCAACTGCTCTTGAGATGACTTCCGACTCTGTAGATAGGTTCCTTACCCTGTAAGTGCAGGCTACTACAGGGTGCAGCTGATGCACCGACAGCTACGGTGAATTCTCTAATGCAGGCAGTTGTAAAATATTTCTGAAGGCAACACATGTCCAAGTCGCTGGAAACTGGTTTATTAGAAAACATGCTGGTAGTTATTTCACAATCTATTCATGTTTTTGGTATTTCTGAAGTATTTTTGCCCCAGATGTTGCAGTGAATAATTTTTTTCATTTTGTCAACCTGACTCATAACCGATTTCTGGGGTGTCTTTAATAGAATGATGAGTGCTTTTGTGCTTGTTGCGGTGTGAAAGCTTTACTTCTTCAATCAGTTTCTCTGGAACTATAAACTTGAGGACAAAAGGAATATGACACACAAGTTCCTCTCCAACAGTGGGTTTGCAGTTGGTGGCTATAATTCATATATTTGAAGTAGTAAATACACTGTTTCCATTGTACTAAAAATTACCAATCACAACTTTCTACAGGGCTAGCTCAAGATGAATCCATGTAAGAGCCAGTCCTTTAGAAAAACTGGCAGTCAGTGCAATGTCCTCCTGTAAGTTATCCTCCACAGACAACATCTTAATTCACTGGCTCCTTCAGGTTTCATGTCTTTTTGTTATCTCTCAACTTTGACATCAGATGCTTAGTAGTGGACTCTAGGATGGTCTTATTTATTTTCTTAAATGGGAGCATAGAAGTTTCTCCCTCTTTATTATCAAATTCCACTTCATTATTCCAGCCACCTTATTTCTAATAATAATTAATTCTAATCTAGCTTCCAATACTAGAATCTATACGCATAATATGTATCAGAGGTGAACTACCTGTCTAAGAAGAGGTGGTGAGATCTACAATGGAACCATTGTTGTACTCTCAGCATGGAGGAGGAACTAAAAGGAAACGGCTAGGATGTAGACATAAATAATAATAACTATAATCTATTTAAACACACACTATTTTATATAAACACATTCAATAAATTACTAATATTGTTCAATTAATCCCACTTGGCTAATGAACATATTGAGGTGCAGGAGAATTGCAACCAAGTTTCTAGTGTTTATGCAGACTTAAAGTATGTCTAGAAAGAAATAACGTTAAGAAGGTACGAGTAGAAGTAGTTAGTTCCTTGAAAAATCACATACTTCATAGAACTTTTGAAGTTACTAATTTTTGAGGACTCATTTATTTTTGTGTATGTATGAGTGTTTTAGCTGCAGGTACATGTGCTTGCAATGCCCACAGTTACCAATAGAGGGAAACCGATCCTGGGGAAGGAGAGGCGTTGGCGATTGAGTTGCAAAGTACGCGCTAGAAATCAAAGCCAGGTCCTCAGTGTGTGCAGACAGTGCTTTTAACCACTGAGCTATTTTCTAGCCCCTGGAAGTGATGTCTTTAAGTGTGTACCATAGGTGACACATACGTGGTGTGCTTTAGGTAACTCACACAGTGGTATAAGAATGTCAGAATTCCAGAGCAGGTTAATTAAATTTACAAACATGAATGCAACTTGTGGAAAAATGGGAGAAATACCAGTACCACAGTTTCAGCTTTCGAGACTACAATGGCATCACAGTTGCATTTGCTTTAAATCTTAAATGAGTATAGCTGTAGTAGATGAATAGAATATTTATGTAAGAAGGAAAAAATGGCTTAGGGTACAGTTGGCAGGCTGTTCAGGTGTCATCTACAAGGCCCTGGACTTGCTCCCCAGTACATCATAAAACCAGAAATTTTGTGGCACACAACTATAAGCCAAGCACCAAAGATAAGGATAGAAGTTGAGAATCAACCTTAGCTATAGAAGGAGTTGAGTGTATCCTAGGAAACATGACACTTTGCCTGATACTTTCTCTCAAACACAAAAATAGGAGACAAATAACTATTGTGCCTAAGCAAATAACAAAATGCCACAAGATATTAAAGTATATTTGCCAATAGAGTACTAGAGCATAAAACACACAAAGGTGAGAAAATAATTGTTAGTAAATGTTTTAGCTGTATTAAAATTAACTTTGAATTGCAAAGCTGGGATATAGTCATTCATACTAGGGATTTACTAATGACACAGAGTCCGTTTCTGTAACTGTGATGTGGCTACATGGAGAATGAATTAAATGGGAAAGCGCAAGGAAAGAGAATTTCATTCCCCAACAAGAACAACAGCAAAACATCTCTTTGAAAGGGATAATCGAATCAATTCCATTTATGTCTATGGCCAAACTTTGTGTTGTTTCCACACCCTCTCCTTCTTTCTGAAAAACATAATATCTCAAAAAGATTAAAATACCCCAGGCCTCTCTGTGAAATGGAAACATAGAGGAGGTCCATGAAGTGGAAGCACTAGGAAAAGAGTCAATGGACTAAGAGATGGGAGCTCATCCCACGTAACCGTCACGGCCTTTCCCCAGAGAGGCTTCATCTGGTACAAAGGGTCTTAATCACTTCCGGTGCTGGCAGGAAACCACCACGCATTCAGTATAGCTATTCGTATCACAATTTTCAATCACTTCCTCACAGAAGTTCCATCTAAAATCTATGCACTGTCACTCTAAACTCCAAATACGGGATGGATTTATATTCTAGGTGGTTGAAGGCTTTTTTTGTGGAGGGGTTACGTATGTTGCTTGCCCAGCGGTGAAAGTGTATTCTGTTTAAAAGTGTTCTGTATAGTCAATCAGACAGTAACCACGGGCCTGCCCAGATGGTCCTCACTGTTTCCCAGAACAGCTGCTCCTGGATTCAGGAGATTTGCCATGCAGCAAATTAAAAATGCTTGGGACAATTGTGTAACTCGTGAAAAGTCTTTGTTGTAGACCTGTGTCTAAAATGTTGCACATTTTAGAAAACGCATTCATGTGGCTTCCTTAGATCACAGTTCAGTTGAAAAACACATCATAAGAAATGTCCTTGGGAAACACCGTGAGGAAATGGTAGATTTGAGTGACAGGGTGAAATTACTGAAGGAAAATACACTGAACACATCATTAAGCTTGCATTGCAAATATTAAATAACTGTAGAAATGTCATCAAGTTGGTATTTTTGACTATCTTACTGGATGTATAATATAATTAAGCCATCACTTCATTTAAAGCATAAAGAACCAGTGGAATATATCTGTATATGACATAAGGGATCCCCCAACTGTTTATGTGTTAGCAATTTGCTCTCCGGTGTTCAGTAGCTTTTAGCATTAAGAGACAAGCATACCACATGGGTCTTACCTACACCCTCTGCCTATATGTTACAGTTGTGTAGCTTGTTCTTCTTGTGATACTCCTAGCCATGGAACTAGGGCTGTCTCTTACTCTTTTGCCTGCTTTTTGGACTATTTTGCTCCTACTGGATTACCTTATTGATACGGGGGTGGTGGGAGGGGCCTGTTCCTAATGTACCTTTATATGCCATGTTTGGTTGATATCCCTGCCAGGCCTACTCTTTTCTAAAGGGAGGTAGAGGAGAAGTGGATGGGGACAGGGACCTGGATGAGTGGATGGAGGGGGAACCATGGTCAAGATGTAATATATGAAAAGAAACAGGCTTTAGGGACAGGGTTTAGGTCAGTGGATGATACCCTTGAAAGAAATTCTGGTTTCCAGTAAGCTGTTAATTACATTACAAGAGATTGTCACAAATGGAGAAGCTCTGCCTACTATGTCTGCCTGGCTTCGTTCCTGTTTGTCAGATAATTGGTTCCTTCTATTCATACATTAGTCCTCTTTTCTGTGATATGATGCAGTCTATCTATCAACTACAATGATCAGCCATAGAAATGTCCTTACTTTATTAGATAAAAACCCGTGGATATTTGTTATCTGAACAAAGAAAAGGACTAGTATGACAAAAGGATTCAAACTCTGCCTTTATTGAAGATCACAAAACAATTGTCATATTAAGTGTTCCCTTCTAGGAAAGACTGGAACAAGACTCTAAAAATCTGTGTGCCTGCTTGTCTGAAATAAAAGACAGCTACTGTGTTCCCAAGTCCCCTCTCTGTACCGAAGAGAATAGAGTCGTCAACATAATAACAAACTCATCTTACAAGAGCTACAGAACATGCTAGAAAGGACACAGGCCAGATGAAGGAGCACTGGGCAAATGTGAGCTCTGAAATTCATAATCATTTCTCCTTCTCCAAAAAGTAGCGCAATTTGCAGTACTTATGTTGAATTGCTTGTGGAGTAACAGTACACAGCAATGGAAAAACCAAATGTCTGACCTTTTCTTTTTTATGAGTGATTTGTCAATATTTTTATGCTTATAATAAAATAGTTCTTACATTTCTTACTGTAATATTATACCTGGTGTTAAGTTGTTTTCTGCCAGGTTTATGATATAAATATGCCCCGAATATTATAATCTCCTAGAACGCAGCAAATATAATTTTTTTTTTTTTATTAACTTGAATATTTCTTATATACATTTCAAGTGTTATTCCCTTTTCGGTTTCGGGCAAACATCCCCTCCCCCTCCCTTCCTTATGGGTGTTCCCCTCCCGACCCTCTCCCCATTGCCGCCCTCCCCGCAACAGTCTAGTTCACTGGGGGTTCAGTCTTAGCAGGACCCAGGGCTTCCCCTTCCACTGGTGCTCTTACTAGGATATTCATTGCTACCTATGAGGTCAGAGTCCAGGGTCAGTCCATGTATAGTCTTTAGGTAGTGGTTTAGTCCCTGGAAGCTCTGGTTGCTTGGCATTGTTGTACATATGGGGTCTCGAGCCCCTTCAAGCTCTTCCAGTTCTTTCTCTGATTCCTTCAACGGGGGTCCTATTCTCAGTTCAGTGGTTTGCTGCTGACATTCGCCTCTGTATTTGCTGTATTCTGGCTGTGTCTCTCAGGAGCGATCTACACTTCTGCACTTCTTTGCTTCATCCATCTTGTCTAATTGGGTGGCTGTATATATATGGGCCCACATGGGGGCAGGCTCTGAATGGATGTTCCTTCAGTCTCTGTTTTAATCTTTGCCTCTCTCTTCCCTGCCAAGGTATTCTTGTTCCCCTTTTAAAGAAGGAGTGAAGCATTCACATTTTGATCATCCGTCTTGAGTTTCATTTGTTCTAGGCATCTAGGGTAATTCAAGCATTTGGGCTAATAGCCACTTATCAATGAGTACATACCATGTGTGTCCTTCTGTGATTGGGTTAGCTCACTCAGGATGATATTTTCCAGTTCCAACCATTTGCCTACAAATTTCATAAACTCGTTGTTTTTTGATAGCTGAGTAATATTCCATTGTGTAGATGTACCACATTTTCTGTATCCATTCCTCTGTTGAAGGGCATCTGGGTTCTTTCCAGCTTCTGGCTATTATAAATAAGGCTGCGATGAACATAGTGGAGCACGTGTCTTTTTTTATATGTTGGGGCATCTTTTGGGTATATGCCCAAGAGAGGTATAGCTGGATCCTCAGGCAGTTTAATGTCCAATTTTCTGAGGAACCTCCAGACTGATTTCCAGAATGGTTGTACCAGTCTGCAATCCCACCAACAATGGAGGAGTGTTCCTCTTTCTCCACATCCTCGCCAGCATTTGCTGTCACCTGAGTTTTTGATCTTAGCCATTCTCACTGGTGTGAGGTGAAATCTCAGGGTTGTTTTGATTTGCATTTCCCTGATGACTAAAGATGTTGCACATTTCTTTAGGTGTTTCTCAGCCATTCGGCATTCCTCAGCTGTGAATTCTTTGTTTAGCTCTGAACCCCATTTTTTAATAGGGTTATTTGTCTCCATGCGGTCTAACTTTTTGAGTTCTTTGTATATTTTGGATATAAGGCCTCTATCTGTTGTAGGATTGGTAAAGATCTTTTCCCAATCTGTTGGTTGCCGTTTTGTCCTAACCACAGTGTCCTTTGCCTTACAGAAGCTTTGCAGTTTTATGAGATCCCATTTGTCGATTCTTGATCTTAGAGCATAAGCCATTGGTGTTTTGTTCAGGAAATTTTTTCCAGTGCCCATGTGTTCCAGATGCTTCCCTAGTTTTTCTTCTATTAGTTTGAGTGTGTCTGGTTTGATGTGGAGGTCCTTGATCCACTTGGACTTAAGCTTTGTACAGGGTGATAAGCATGGATCGATCTGCATTCTTCTACATGTTGACCTCCAGTTGAACCAGCACCATTTGCTGAAAATGCTATCTTTTTCCATTGGATGGATTTGGCTCCTTTGTCAAAAATCAAGTGACCATAGGTGTGTGGATTCATTTCTGGGTCTTCAATTCTGTTCCATTGGTCTATCTGTCTGTCTCTGTATAATTTCTAAGGACACCTAGAGCAAGACAAGTGAGTTTGCCAGTAGCAGTTTTAAATCTTGTCGGTCTTCTCAGTCATGTTAGTATTATTTTATTTTGATGAATGAAGCGTAGTAATAAATGGTGGGAATTAAAAAGTAATTTTGTGGCATAAAAGAAGCTAGCAATGCCTGGCAAAATATTATGAGCGGCAGGATGAATGATATCTTGTTAATAAACATATTTATATATTTGAAGCGGATGGCTAATAAAATTTAATGCGGTGCTGTGTGATTTATAGGAAATTGTGATTAATGAAACTGAATGGCAATGTTCAGAGGCAAGGAGAAGGCTTCTCCAACATATAAAATAAGTGTGTTTATTTATAACTTTTAAAAACTTGCTTCTTAAAGTCATAAACATAGTTTTAGAGAATTAAGTTAGATATGAGATATTCTTCTCTTCGTTTTGTTATGTATAGTTATATTGAATACACATATATCACTGATATAATTTATATTTAATGGAGGGGTAGCTTTAGCCCATTTAATTGTATTACAGGTGACACTTTTCTAAGAAGGAATGTCATCGTATACTGCTGGAATTGGTTTCCTCACAATCAAAAGTGTCAAAAGTTTAGACTCATCAATTCATCAATATTAGGTATTTAAGCTTCAATGTATTTATTTCCGATTAGGAGAACATTGCAATTCTCTAAACCATGACAAGAAACACAACTCTTTTCCTTACTTCTGTTTCTGTTTTTGTCTCTGTCTCTCTGTATGTGAGTGGGGAGGTGTGTGTGTGTGTGTGTGTGTGTGTGTGTGTGTGTGTGTGTGTGTACATTTTTAAGAGTTACTATGAATGAAAGATAAAGACTGAAAGGCAGATTCTTTTCCCAGGAAGATCCCAGAGTCTGATCTTTCTTTCTCTTGGCTTTGATGTCACTTGTTCCACTCCTGAATCTCTTTTGCCTACCTCATTCACAAGGATTTCTAAATCATAAAAAAAAAAACTCAGAAAAAAAAATTTCCTTCATAAAGCTACTTAATTAGATGGAAGTAAGGTGCTAATTTGCTAAGGGGAAAAGATCATTTGCATATCAATTTACACACTTTTCCTCCAAGTATTTATAATTAGGGAGCAATCACCGAGCATTTGAAAGCTGATGGGAGGAAAGGTAACTCCTGTAGAGTGGATGGAGGCAGAGAGGAGGGACAGGAAAAGGGCCAGCACAAAAGCCAAGTGCTCCAAGTGGCACAATTAATTTAACCTTTGGAAATACCACCTTATTAGCCAAAAACTGGGAATAGCTGCGCTGACTGTAAATCTCTCATGGGCAGAGGTTCCATTTCGTAGAAATAGTTTCATAGGACCTTATATTCCTAATGGCTCAGTACAAAGAAACCCCTTAGGTCAGTGAAGTTGACAGAAAACTGCTTTAAACCTCCCTTTGCTTACAATTCCACTATAAAAAGAATAGTATATCTACTCCCAAAGTACACGGGAAACCGCAACCTGAGCAAACTATTTAAAAGATCAAGCAAATAGTTACCAAAACCCAGGGACTACAATTACTAATTCTATAGTGTGTGCATGCACAATGTGTGTGTGTGTGTGTGTGTGTGTGTGTGTGTGTGTGTGTGTGTTTGTGTGTGTGTGTCAGGGGAGGGCAGAAGAAGGAGTCCTCTTCCATCACCTTGTGCCTGTTTTCGGGAGGCCAGGTATATTCTTCAGCCTAATATGCGTTTTCATGGCCAAGCCAGAAGCCACCAAAGTCCAGAAATAGATCATCCTGTCTATAACACCTTAGAAACTGGAGTTAAAAGCAGTCTTGGGGTGCACAGATTACTACACGGATCTGAGATCTAAATTTGTGCCTCATCATAGTGTGGCAATTAATCTCAACTACTTTCATTTCTCTTGGACCTTGATTACTACTTTGGTACCAAATACCATTGATATTTTGACTAATTTATCAATCAGATAGCATGAACATCAAGAGCCTCCCCTAGCTATTTCCCCGTTCCATCATAACATACCTTTGCTCAGTAAGGCCCACTTGTACTGAGGGAAAGTATTTAACTGGTTTCAGGTGTGTTACTTAGCATAGTCTCCCGACTCCCCCACCACCAAATTTACCTCTCTTCTCTCTCTTCTTTTATCAGTTACCATATTATTAATCACTTTTTTGATAAGGAAAAATACAGTTTAAAAACATCATGGAATAACAGGGCAATTAGTTTTCAAATTAGTTTGTGTCTTAATTTTTTATATCCTGGTGCTGTCAAGAAAGATAAAGACAAAACCTGTACAGGCAAGGAGAAGAGAAGAAGGGTATGTACAGGGTACTGTGAAGGGAGGCCAGGCTTGCAATAAAGTATTGAAACATAGGGATTGGATATCACCACTCCTTTCGAGCATTGCCATCAGACACTCTATTTTTAATGTTGGTTTAGCAACTACTTTTTTATCACATATACAAACATAAAACTCTTATTGATGTTTGAAACGTAATGACAAGAGTATTTTAGTGGTTTATAAGCTGGAGTTAGAAACAATATCAAGGTAGATTTCTTATGCAATGTCTAGTAAATCATCGTTTGATTTTTTTTTCTTCTAGCTTTCCCTACAGTATTTCTGCTACTTGCAAGTCTTTTGGTAATATTGCACACAATTCTCCTTCATAACATATAATTAAGAAGATAAAATGAAAACATACATATACCTTATGGACAGTTGTTTAGATGGTATTATATTCTTGAATTAACAAAAGGCATGAGTTTGATAGGTAAGTTCATACAGATATAAAATGAACTAAACCACTAGTAGTTTTCTGCATGCGCGTGTGTGTGTGTGTGTGTGTGTGTGTGTGTGTGTGTGTGTGTTATGCATCACTAGTAGTTTGCCAAAGTCTGAAACATCCATTTCTTGAATGAGGCTTCCTCCTCTGCTCTCAGTTGAGTCTCAAGCCTTTTAAGTTGGCCTCATTCAAATCGTACCAGTTCCTAGACTATTTTATCCAATCACAGACTCCTTCTAGACGTGTGTTTGGTAACCTGACATTTATTTAATTTGTTCCTGACTACCTAGAAATACACTCCATTGTTTTATCTTTATAAATTACATGCTTACCAAAAATGCAACTCAATGTAAAAATATCCATGAATATTTTCAAAATAATTAGATGTTAAGAAGGGATTTGCAAAATGTTTATGAAACACCTAGGAATTTCTTTCAAATAAAAACAGATTCTCTTAATTATTATTGTTATTGTTGTTGTTTAAGTTTGTTTTATGTAAAATACATTCTGATTCAGTAAATTAATTTAATAAGATTTTAAAACTATGTTATAGTCACTCAAGCTGTACCTTAGTCATAATAATACTTATTTGCTTTATATATTATATTAGTACATTTGTTTAGACAATAATTGCCATTTAATCTGGGAAACAATTCAGGTGACTTTACCTTGTTTAATACCATAACAAATTGTTTGAGTTTTAATGCTAGACAGATTCTTATGTAGGTCCAGATTACAGTATATTGAAATGAATTTTGAATTTGTCATAATACCTTTGCCTCTGCCTCCTAAGTACTAGAATGACAGGATTATGTTCCTCGGTCCTGCAAGTGTTCACCCTGTATGTG
Source organism: Rattus rattus (assembly GCF_011064425.1). Classification (NCBI taxonomy): domain Eukaryota; kingdom Metazoa; phylum Chordata; class Mammalia; order Rodentia; family Muridae; genus Rattus; species Rattus rattus. The sequence goes on from NC_046171.1 coordinate 48,071,659, forward strand.
ATTACTTCCACATTAGATTTTCTTATTGGAAATTAGAAACAAACATCTCTAAGAGCTTAAGAGCAGAGGTAAGCCACGTTGAGGACAAAACACAAAAATCACAAAGTTAAAAGACTTATAATGTAAAATATTAGAAGTTTAATTTGACTTGTAAAAAAATAAGTTTGAAAGTGAATGTTATCTAAAAACAAAGACACAACTATGTGTTATAAACCCTAAAGAGGACTATGAAAAAAGAAGTCCAAGGGTGATGCAGAAGACAGTTATTAAGGGAGAATCTCATGCAACCAAGAAATGCAGAGAGTAGAAGAAATAGTCATCTGAAAAGAGTATTCAGTGCAAAATTGTCTATCCTGGAATCATATGCCGACAATTAAAAAACAGAAGCCATGAGTTCAAGGGACAGCAATAGGGCTGGAGAGATGATAGTGGTTATTAGAGAGAAAGGAGAGATACATCAGAAGAGTTGGAGGGAGGAAGGGAAGGGAGAAGTAAACCTAAGCATATTTTAAATTTAAATGTAAAAAATTAATAAAAATAAAATTTGGCGTAGTTTTTATAGAATGTACCAAGAATAAAAATTAAAGTATTTTTATATTTTAAATTTTCAAATGCTAATTAAGCAATATTCTTATCAAGAGAGATCTGAGGGTAGGAGAAAGAGAAAGTGCTGGAACACAAATATGACTTTCGAATGAAGTATATAACTGCTCATTCAATTCTTCTTACTAATGGCCCATCACATAAAATTCACAAAAACTTTCTGGAAGTTATTTTAAGTCATTGTAAATTTTCACAAAGTAATTCATTTAATTTTAGTTTAAAGTATGATTCACATTCCAATTTTTCATGTACAAAATTTTTGACCTCCTACTCTTAAGATAGTTTAACAACGTTCAATTCATAGAGAGGTATCAGAGTGTAGACAATTCTAGTGTTTTATAGAGTCTGGGAATACACTATTGCAGTGAAACCTCCTTCCAAATGTCCCTTAAAAACAACAAATGAGAAGATGACTCTAATATGACTGATAGGTTTTCTTTGTATCAATATTATGAAGAAGGAAAGAATGTGTATTTGTCTAAATAGAGATTTTATTTTAAAAGATATTCTTATTTGAATAGTAAAAGTTTCTAATTTTAACTATCTTTAAAGTAACGAAAACAAACTCAAGCCAAGGCAGAGTCTTGGCATTATATCTTTGAAACTGGATTTCCCAACATGAGGATGAAGAGACAATAAGCAGCTAAGTCATTTATTTCAGAACGGAGAAAGATTTTCCATTTGATTTTGAAAATACAATACAATTACATCATTTCTTCCTTCCATATCCTTTCTCTAAACCCTTCCATGTGGTGGGTTTTCTCTAGTCTTGCTTGTATTATGTTAATTTGGGTCCCCAAAATTGCACGAGGATCCACACATCCACGCACAAGACACTGAAGAACACTGCCCATAGTTGGTTTTGAGAGGTAAATAAAGATGCCCTCACCCAATGGCTGGGCAAAGCAGAGACAGGAATTTAGGATTCCAGGGTAAGGGACCAGGAAAGGAGGAAGTAGGATTGCCACCATGTGGGGAGGAGGTGGAAGAGAGGAGACTCTGTGCCTGAGAAGGTGCGGGTCAGTGAGCTCAGCCCCTTAGCTGCCAGGTGGAGCAGCCCAAAGATGGCTGCCTGACTGGGTCCTGGGCAGCAAAGAAGGAATATAGAGTTTAGTAAGAAATGACTTGCAATTATTGGAGGGAGGTGGATTAGCCATGTGCAGGTTAGAAGTGGCCCAGACAATGAGTCGTCAAAATATAAAGGCTGTGTGTATGTGTCTTTCATTTGGGAAACAAGAACATTGGGGTAGGTAGCGAGGAACGTGCTGGGATCAATAAGAGTAACTTAAATGTGTACTGCTATACTTCCATATATCACTCCTTTCGTGCTCTCCATTCGTGGCCCCGTTTTTTTAGTTAATTGCTATTGTATGATGCACTGTTTCTTGTAGAAGACTGTTTCACCCACCCTCAGCATTCCCTAGTTACCTGTAGTTTTTTGTGTAGGCTTGACACCACAGAAATATTTGAAAGACAATGTTTCAAAAGTCATATTCATTATGGGTTTAAGCATAGTTTATTGTTAACCCGGTTCATACTACACACACACACACACACACACACACACACACACACACACACACACACACACACACACATCCCGATAGTAAAAAAAAAAAAAAAAAGGTAGTTTTATACCAGTATAGAAGTTAGCCAGAAAATCTCTGGTTGCACCTTTGCCCAAGAAGGAAGAAGAATGGAGAACTGAGAGCAACCTTGAGGAAAAGAATTATTATTTGCAGCATCGTTCCTGGGTATCTCACACAAGCCTCAAAAGAATGCAATTAGCCTTTCCTACCTTTCTTTGCTAAGCATACTTTTGTGAAGTGTATTTTGTTTAGTGAAATAGATGTGAGAAGTTAAACAGTAATATATTTGCAAACAGAGAAGCACTTGGGTTTGGTTCTTCAGTGAACCGATCACCTGAAGGAAATTAGAACACGGCATTGTCAAGAAGCAAAAGTACCATTTAATCAGGCCTTAAGGAAGCTGCATTCACAGGAGGTATAAAACTTAGAGAAGAAAGGTCAGGAGAGTTTTTCATGCATACAAATCAGTAATGATGACAGACATCATGCCTCTTAGTGAATTAATGGTATAATTTTTCTTTTTAACATGCTCTGTTCTCACAACCTGAAAGACAAAAGCCATGGCCTTTGTCCAAAGCTCCTCCCATATTCTTTAACCTTTGGACAAATTTCCAGTACTAAAGGGAAAATATGAAGGCTGTTTTTATTTTTATTCTCATCTGAATTTTATCTAATATTTTAGTGCTATGCTTTTTGCTTAGAAATCCAACTAATATCAGAGTAAACAGGGTTTCTGTTTTTGTTTTTGTTTTTGTTTTTTTTTTAAACTGTTTTATAGAAAAAAATTTCAATGTTTTGAGGTCAAGTTGTAATTATATGTTTGTGTCCTTTTAAATCATTTTAAAATATGTAACAGTCTTTTGCCTAAGGTCAAATCAGGAACTTTAAACAGATTCTGAGGTGCTGTTGAAGACTGAATTAAGCAAAAAGTAGACCGACAGTAACACTGCTTGATCTGAGAATGTTGTGTCCCTTCCAGGGAATAAGACACTATGTTAAGTCTATGGTTATGTGAATAGTTTCAAATTTCACTAACAGCAATGTCCAGCTACTGGAAAGTAAGATGCTTATTAAGAAATTCATTCCCTTTTAAAATTTTATTTATTTACATTTCAATGTTGTCCACCTTCCAGGTTCCCCCTCCAAGAGCCCTCACCCTGTCACCTCTCCAATTAGCCTCTAAGAGGGTGCTCCTTCCACTTACCCATCCACTCCCACCTCACCCTTCTAGCATCCCCCTTCTCTGGAGCACCAAGCTTCCACAGGACCAAGCATATCCCTTTCACTGAGGCCAGAAAAGGAAGTCTTCTGTTACATATGTAGTGAGGGCCAAGAACAGGCCCATGAATTCTTTTTGGTTGGTGGCTTAGTGTCCTGGAGCTCTGAGGGGGTCTGGTAAGTTGATGGCGTTGTTCCTCCCATGGGGTTGCAATCCCCTTCAGCTACTTCCCCTAACTCTTCCACAGGGGTCCTCAAACTCAGTCCAATGGCTGTCTGTAACTATCTACATCTGGCTCAGTCAGGTGCTGGTAGAGCTTTTCAGAGAACAGCTGTGCCAGATTCCTGTCTGCAAGTACAACGTAGTATATTCAATAGAGTTAGAGTTTGGTGCTTGTGCATGTGCTGGATCCAAGGTTGAGAATGTCTATAGATGGCCTTAACATTCAGTTTTTGCTCCATTTTTCTCCCTGCAGTCTCTTTAGACAGGAACAATTCTGGGTTAAAATTGTTTAGATGGGTGAGTGGCCTTATCCTTCCACTGAGGATCATGGCTATCTACAGGAGGTGGTCTCTTCAGGTTCTTTTAGAAAAAGTGATTTGGCTTTTTCAGTCTGGCATGTAAAGAAAGCCATGTCTTTAGATGATAGGTACGTAGGTAGGCAGGTAGGCAGGTAGATGGATGGATGGATGGATGGATGGATGGATGGATGGATATAATCATTTATGAGAAAATTAACATTTTTCATTACCTACTTTGGTAAGTAATTGATGATTTATGTCTATATGAAAAATAGTAGGAAAACCACGTTAATGTATTGACCAATCACTAAGAATCCTGTTATATGTCTGATTAGATTTACACTTGAGATTATGTATTTCTCTGTCAATATTCATGTACCCAAATACAGAACCTCACATGTATTATAGAAGTTTTGCATGATCACAAAGAACAATAGTTACCTAGACTACCAGAAGACTCCTCATGTGCTGAGAAGGTAATTTTAATTTTTCTATGATTGCATTCATTACATTTTAGTAAAATTTCTAGTGTCAAATGTTTGCTTTGCTACAAGTTTGCTTAGTCATCTGGAGATAATTCGATCAACAAAGTGAATTTGAAACATAAAATAAATATAATTTCAGTATTTATTGCAAGGAATTATTTACAAAAATAACTATGACAAGCATTCTTTCTAGATGTGAGGTATAATGATGCATTTATTTTTTTAAGAGAAAAGTCTTATTTTTAATGCTTTGGCTGGTGGTTACTTCTTTGTAAGGACAGAGTAAATGAAATATAGTTATCTTTTCATTTGTGATTCTTCATGATCAGAATTCTCCATTGATATTATCCTGCATAACAACTTTTCTTTTTAAAATTAAAATTTAAAAATGACAATGTATTTCTCTCATATTTGTCCAATGTGGCAAGTCCATTGCGATCCATCTCCTTTGCCCTACCCACCTAACTCTGGGTCTTTTTCTCTTTATAAAAGATAAAAGTAAATCATACATTAGCTTTGAATCCTAACACATGAATGTTTTATTTGTAATACTTCTATATATTTCTTTTTATGGATTTATATTAAATCAATAGCCTGTGTTGACAACTGTGTTATCGTCAAAGCATAAACAAAACTTACTTGGATTCCTTACTTCAGAAGGATAGATCATTTGTTTCCCAGGGAAATGGAATCTAAGTAAGGACAAAGCTATTTAAACACAATTCTCTCTTTCAATACAAATTATTTCCTCATGCAGTTTATTTATATTGTGAATACATGATCAGGAATGACGCACAGAGCATATGGCCATGAATATTACTCTTTGGATATTCAGATTAAACTTGTCAATTTTTTGTATCTAAAATCATGGAATCAAATTCAAAACACAGATGGACACAACAAAGTTTGGAATGGCTTTTAAATATTTTTACAGGAATTTTCTATTTTGGCAAAGTATTTACTATATAGTGAGTGGCTTCTATGATTATATTAGATATGCTTTGAAGAATGTTGTTTTGCTAAATTATTTTAAAACTCAATTTACATTCTGAAAATTTTCAATCTGTCAATGTTTAAAATAGTAAATATTAGCTGTGTTTACTAGTATGATTATAAAAGTCAACATAAAAAGCATGCTTTTCCCTCGTAGATTATAACCCTATAAATTTGACACTACAGAGAACTCTGATGAATCTGACAGTCATCTAGTTTTCAAGTACTCTTAGAAAAATTTCCAAAAGTGACATGGTCAGGTACTATCCACTCACCAAAATACTTCAGGGTTATCAATAAACACCATTGGGCACCAAGGCCAAGTTAAGAGAAACAGTGAAATAAATGCTTTATGTAGCAATTACCCCAAAGCTAAGAAACAAAATATCAATACACTTATGTAAAACATTTTAAAAATAAAATGTAGCAGCATAACACTTGCAACACCAGCACTGGGTAAGTAAAGCAGGAAGATAAGAAGTTGGAAGCAAACCTTTTCTATGTGACATATTAGAGATCAGCCTCAGCTACTTGAGATCTGTCTCCAAAACTAAATCAACCAAACAATCTAACAAAACCAAAGAAAGCCCCAAACAACAAAACAGAACCTTTTTTAATGCGTTCAATTCTCCTATAAAATATAGCAACATTTTCACTCAGATTATTATTTTTTTTTCTACTGGATTTCTATTTTGGAAACATAATACATTTGCATCTGTAACAGTTCTCAAGAAATAGTAAAGAGTACTGTAACATTTTTTCTCAAATCTCTTATATCACACCTTTATGCCAAGAACCAAGGAGTTTGATGATAATCTCTCAAGTTTTTATATGTTAATACTGAAACCATTAACTAATTGATTAAATGGTTTAGGACTGGGCTGCAGCAGTGAGCAAATCTGTTGAAATCCCTGGTTTCTCGTTCTTCAATAGGAAAGAGAACCTGTAGTCCATAAATACACTAACAGAAAGGCTTTGTGGATAATAAAATAGGTGTCAGGAAGGTGACTTAAAGGGAGTGATTGAGCATGGACGATTCTGAAGACCATGAATAAATGAGAACAGGGAGACAGAGCAGCAAGGACAGACAGCAGCAAGGGTGAAGACAAAGGAGAAGGAATGTTGCCTATGTAGATACACTATGAATGGAAGGGAAGAAATACTTTGAAATACTGGATGCAAGTATCTGAGCTAGGTATCTTTCTTGCATTAAAAAACAGAGATATAATTATAGAAATATTTCTTTATAATAAACATGTGCACATCCCAGGTAAGGAAGTAGTGAATCTTCTGAATGTATTAAAGAGTAGCTCTATGAAATTTCTTTCCACTTTCCGGGAAAATATAAAGTATCTGCGGTTTTTGTTGGTTTGTTTGCTTTTCTTTAAAGACATTACTTAACTCAAGATTCTGTAATTGGTAGGAGAGTAAGTTCAAGTATGAGGGATTTTTAAGAAGAGTTATTCGCAAATTTCCTATCTGTTGCATTTAATCACAACTCACCAAAAAAAAAAATGCCTTCATCATAAGGGCCGCTGAGGGTAAGGGGCTGACTCACTTCTTTTCATCATGGTTTATTATTAGATTTAAAATATATGATTCATCGCTTGAAGTATCACATCAACCTGTCCATCACTGTTCAGAACATCTATAGATGGAGCCCCGTTAAGGAGTATATCAAGACTATGTTACCCTTTAAGTGTTTCCAATGATTAAATACTTATAGATTGCCTTCTCATGGTTACCATAAGACTGCACAGCTATTGCAGGGCATATGTGGACGCCTGAGCAGCCAGAAGACTGCTTGACAGAGAAGCCTTGGATATGAAGAATGAACCTCCATGTAATGTGAGATTTTTCTCAGGACTTAAATCTGGGTGAGTATATACTCCACTTGTGAGTAATGGATCTTTTAAATTTTTTATACAGCTTTGGTTATTATATAGTTTTTATTTTATTTTGATACATAGTTTTAAACTTTGTTCAGAGACACTTGATAATATAATAATATAACAAAGGTCACAGAGTGCTCTGACTTAAGATAGAGATGGTAGAGTAGATTGATCTTTCATACACTCAGCACTAGTACCCCAAAATGATACTATAAGGATAGTCTCATTTTTATATTCACTATCACACTTTGTTATAACTCTTGGTCCCATTGGACTGATAAAATAATACATCCAAAAGCACATAATAGTTAACTGTCTGCATGAGGCCTGATCTAAATTTGAAACATCACTAGATATATTATTTCCACAGAAGAAGGAATTTTCAATGCATTGTTTCTGAACAGATTTCATAACTAGATCTATCGGTAGGCTCTTGTAGTTGCATCATATTATATGTCATTCTGGTCCACTGAACCCTGAACCAACTATCTGACTGTAGTATTGTACTTGGGAGATTTTTATGAACTTTTGTCTCTATTCCTCAGAGGCTAAAATAAGCTTTCATGGACTGACACTGTCAGGAATCTCTTTTCTAACCACAAAGTCATTGCATATTTCACCATTTTAGTCAAGCTCCTATGAAAAAAGAACTGAACATTTAATGGCAAAAATATTCTGCTTCCCATCACAAAGAAATAGCACACAATTGTGTGCCATCTTCAACCCATGCCAAAACCTGAAGCTAAGTGATAAGAGACTTGCCAAGAGTCAGAAGCAGAAGTTTGAACTCTGCAAGCCAGTCACTCCTAGAGCCATCAGCTTAAATCCTTAGATTTTTGCAAGGCCCAGCTATTCAGCTGGACCAGTGATGCAAGCTTAGCTGCCTAGTTATTCAAAGAAAATGTCTAACCCTTCAATTGTGAGCATGTGACCACATAGTGCCTGGAGAAAATGAAGTAAAGGGCCTAAGGTAATATGATTTGAGGATAACTACCTATAAAAAAATACATGAGCAGATAAAGTAATAATTCTGTATATTCTATACATGACCCTCATGTACTTTAAAAATTTATTAGCCATTGCTTTTATTTTTCTTCTTCACATTAGTGTTAAATTAGAAAAAACAATATGTAAGACAAATCAAACAAAAAACAGAACTAGGCAAAATCCTCTTGGTTGAGTAAGCAGAATATCTGGTCTGGATTGAGGCCCAAGATTCTAGTTGGGTCAAGTTTTTTCAATTCCTCAATAAGTCATCTCTAGATGGGTACCCTCACCTGAAGTCCTGCTAAGAAAATAGGCAGAACAGTTAGTTCTTTAATGAGATACTGTACTTTTCCTCTGCAGAATTCCTACAGTTAGGTTCAGTAGCTTACTAGGACACAGTGATGTAGCTTCCTAAGTCAGTCTGGTTTTGTTAATAGTCCCCATCTCTTTACTTAGAGAAAACAAATGTCACTGTATGTTGGCTCATTGCCCCTTTCTATGTATCAGGACAGTGACAGCAGAATTCAACCAACGCTTTTTCTTCAAATGTCAAGGGGGCCATCAACCCAACAAATGTCCTATGCTTTTACAGAACACTCACTTCCCATGTTCTAGGAACATATTTCACTCTGATTTCCTTTTGAAAATTTCCAGGTGGATTAAGACTCCTGCCAGAAGCTATGGATATATCTCATAGATATTAAGCATCAGGTATGGAACATCTTGCTATTAATCAGTAGAAAATCAGGATATAGGTCTGTATCTGTGTTTTCTGGATTTCTCCAAATCTGGTAGTACTGTGATAGTCATGGTATATAGGGTACTTAAGAGTGTACGACCTTAATGTGTGACCTGACTAATGGGATTCCTTTCTGAGTTTCAGAACTCACCACAGGAGGTGGGCTCTAAAACAGATACAGTAAGGAAGACAAAGTTTGCCTCCTATTTTAACATATCATTAACTCAAGATGTTGACCCTATGTGAACCTAAACTAGAATCAATACTTTAAAAATGAGTAGATTCACATATATATACTATTTTCTACAGATATTCATTTTTGTATATTTTAATTTACTGTAGCTAATCTGTTACTTTTCTTACTAAGCTGTTAACTGTTCAGGTACTAGGATGTGTGTGTGTGTGTGTGCACGTGTGTGTGTGCACATGTTTGTGCATGCACACGTGTGCATGTGTGTGTGTTTGTGCATGCACACATGTATGTGTGTGTACATTTATGTGTTTGTGCATGTGCATGTGTGTATGTGTGTGTGATATGTGTACGTGTTCCCCTTATTCTCCACATAATCTGCTATCACATATTTTGTATAATTATTTACAAAATGAGCAAATAAAAACAGTACACAATTTTTTTTTTAAAAAGGATTGACTTAGTACCATTCAGCAACTGGACTGTTTAATAACTTTACTTTTCTCTTCTGGTTCAATTTGGTCACAGGGTATTCTGAAGATTAACGAATAAAATATTTATGAGTTCTTTTAGAAAGGCAAATGAAAGATCAACATAATATTTCCTCTCTGAATAATAAAGCAAAAGAATTCCTAATATCCCTTAGGCAAATTCACCTAAAACTCCTCATTTCATTTTGTCGGAAATACTCTTTTGATTTATTAATGTGGATTTAAAGAGTACTGGTCTAAGCACAGTTTGGAAATTAAAGCATCAAAGTAGAACCTTCTACATTTCTTAAAACTTTATATCACAAAAATGCATAGACTATATTTTTAAAATTAGGCTTCTCAAATCCCATTGATCATTCATGCTTATTTAATCACTTATTACTGGAGCATTAAAGTAAGCAACTATGTGTGCTTTTTTATAGAACCTATGCGTTTACATTCATATTCATTTGCAATATTGTACAAATAGTGTATCAAGACTCAGAGAATAAAGACCTTTACTCTGAGCAGAAACAGCACATGGATGAGCAGGAATAACATTTAGCTTGGAATAAATGGATTCCTTTTATGCCACTATGTGCCAGATCCCACCTTTGAGCTGTATAAATATGACATATTTAATATGGAGATTTACAGAATTAAATGGATACAGTCATTACATTTCCATTGAATAGAGACTGAGTCTCTGTGATACTAAAATGTTAATGAAAGTTTAGAGAGATTGTAATTGCAGACTTTGGTTTTTATGCCCAGATTCTGATCACAGAGCTCTTAAACTAAGAAAAAAAAAGTGCAATATATTTATGGTGATACAACTGTCTTAAGAAATCTAAGTGAAAGTCTATGCTTTAATCTTGTGTTCAATAGGAAGTGACTAGACATTTAGAAAAAGAAATGTCACATACCTTCTTCACAAAGTTTTATTTAAGCTGAATTAACTGTTACAGAGTGTTATCATGCTAATAAATAACTCCAAATTGTAGCTGGAATTGGTTTTGGAAGTACTAGTTTCAAATTCAGTGTACACTATGTTTGAAATCTTGATAGGAATTCTTTGTTTATTAATGCAGTAAAACACACAGACACAGACACAGACACTGCAGTGTTATTGCATATTAGAAAAAAATAAAGAACCCATTGATGACCGTATTGTGTCAAAATTTGTACATAAGTAACATCTGGATTAAAAATAAGCAATACCAAAATATTTTAAAAACACTAAGAGATTGTCTAACATTTTACACGTTAAATATTTATTTATTTATTTATTTATTTATTTATTTATTTATTTATTTTAGGACAATCACAAAGTATGTAACTTCTATCTGACAAATAAGTTTCAAGAAATTAAGTTGTCTAAAGTAAAATCATGATGAAATTTGGAAATAGCACTCCCGTACTGATTTATCCTCTCCTGGTGACATTAAGGTACAAGGGAAGGACCATGAGGAATACTATACATATACCACACAGAAGAATCTATATAACAAATTTAGTAACTCTCCCTTGTCTTTCAGTACTTGCCCATATATTTACCTCTTTACAATTTGCTGCCCCAACTTCATATTCTGTAAGAGCAAATTTTCCTCATCCTGTTATTTTTCTACAAATTACTGTTCTTGTGTACAAGCCACAGGTCCACTAATCCTTTGAGCTCTTCATCTCTGAGTTCTGTACATTGTATGTGTATTATGTTCATGGATAAACGACTTTCTTTCTTAGTTTTCCTTTGCCAAGTGACCAATAAGATCCCAAATAAGGATCCCAAAATGGGTAGGAGAAAAAAAAAAAAACAATGTTCTTCTTTTCCCTTATGATTTTAAGTTAGAAAAAGATAGAAAATGAAAATGAAAAACAGGAACAGAAGATGCTTGACAAAAAATATAAGTAGGATCTGCTTACCTTTTACCATTCTAGATTACATAATCTACAACAATATTTTGAAAATTCTTTTTGCCCTTAAATAAGCAAAGTGAGCATTGTAACAGTGCTTTATTACAATCATTAAATTTTTTACATAAGGAACAATCACTTAAAACAAAAACTTCATCTCTTCTCAACTTTAGGTAAATTCTGCTTATCTAATCTGCCAGTGAACAAAGGCAATTAGATGTAATAATAAATGTTAATCACACAATGTAAGCGTTAAGGTCATCTCAGTTTTTCATTATCAGATTTAACTTGCAGTTTGGTACATCTGAGAAATCAATAGATGGTAACATGAAGATATATTGCCGCTCTATTCTTCATGCTACATATTTCCTGTCAGTAGATCAATCTTCTGAAAGGATAATGAAGGAAGTCTGTGTTTATCACTTCATTAACACTATAAAATATCTCGTACAAATTTCCTGTCATGTTTGACTGTATCACTGACTTCATGGTCTTTTTCTTGTCATTATGACAAGAATAAAACTAACAGTCATAAAATGTATGTTAATGATTCTTTAAAAACGTTATTTGTTTCTAACAAAAAACTAAGAAGTTAGAAAATACCTGGAACAAAACTTTCTGTGGTAAAGTTTCTGGTCAAAATTTGAAATGAGGTCTTCCAGTAGGTCCCAGGGCACAGGCTATCCCAAAGGGAGTCAATTAGTCTACATGATTGTAACCAACATTTAGAGCTAGATACAGTCACAGAAATAATTGGTTGTTTTCTATTATTTATATTATTTCCATTGTAGTTTGTGTTTCATTTTGGATTTGCTTTCCATCATATTGCAATATGCCTGAGTAATTAGAATAAAGAAGATTTTCCAATTTGATCATACATAAGTCATCTGAAGTAGCCTGATTGCTGACTAGTCTTATGTCAAATTGACACACAGATTAGAGTTAAGTGAACAAAGGGAACTCAAATGAGAGAATGCCTCCCTAAGATCTGGCTGTAAGGCACTTTCTTCATTAGTGACTAATGGGGGATGATCCAGCGCAATGTACGTGGTAAAATCACTGGGCTGATGGTCCTAGGTTCTTCTTTAGCTTCTGCATCAGTCCCTGAATCCTGTTTCCTATCATGTTTGAATTCTTGTCCTGAGTTCCCTTGATGATTGTTAGTGACATGGAAGTATAAGGCAAATAAACTCTTTCTCCCCAACTCGCTCTGTTAGTCATGGTGTTTCATTGAAGAAACAGAAGCCCTAAGACACCAAAGGTTAACTAATCAGAGGTTTTTGCATGTTTCCTGTTGCATGGCCCCTTTTCCCACTTTACAGGTCTATGACTGTGCTGTCGCCAGGTAGGGTTCATTATCTTATTCTGTAGAATATAAACCGTTCATGCTAATCTATTCCAAATAAAAGCCAATTAATTATATATTAATTTTGTTGTAATATTTTTGTTAACCTTGATCGTTGGTTGTTTTTAATATCATGAAAAACAACATATTTCTATAAAATAAATTGTTGAAAGAAGGGAATCAGGTTAAAAACAAAAAGTTTCGAGACTGCCAACCATCAGAGTTAAAATGTGCCAACAAAGATGGAAGATGTGGTCTTCTACTATTTCAAGTCTTCCTCACTGCACATTCATACTAACATTGTCTTCTGAACCATATAAAATTGTTTTAGAAAAGTATAATGAAATTAATATTTTGTCACTTTTAAACATTTATTTCCTGTGGGTTTTGTGCATGTGAAATTAATCAACTTTTTCAAAAAGCCTCTATTCATTACAAAATAGTCACATCATTTGAACTATTGTACAGCAAATCCTTGTGAACGGTCTCAGTTCAACTGGGGATTTTACTCTTAATTCTTAGTGCATTGAAGAGAGACAGCCCCATCTAACTAAAATGAGTAGGCAGAAGCAAGGACAGGTAGCAGTTCTAGTTAAAAACTAAACTTTTCTTCTCCTGTACTTCTTCGCTTTTTGTGTTTTTTCTTTCTTCTGCCTCTACTTTCTCAAACTTTGGTACAGTGTACTGATTATATGGCCCTTGTGCAGTTATTTTCGTGCTGTGAGTCACTTAGAAGAAATGCTTATCTTTAATTTAAGCCAATTAAATAATAAAAGGAATTATAAAATCATTTGTTTTCAGACCCTGAGACCAGGGACTGAGGTGCATATTTTACATATCAAAACAGATCTGGCCTCCAGGTTCTCCCAGCATCCCTCCAAACCTTGATGCCACCAATCCTAAACTTTACAGCCCAGAGCCTGGGCTGCTCTTCCCCCCTTCCCCTCTCCTCTTTTCTCTTCTTTTTCTCTGCTTGGGTCCTTTCCTTTTCTCCCTTTCTCTCTTTTCCTCCCCAGGGCAACTCCCCTGGCCCTAATTCTTGGGGCCAGGGAACTCGTCCCAAAAAACTTTCCCATAAATCTATTTTAATACATTGTAATCTGTAATTGTCAATTGTAAATTGGCTTATTGCACCCGTGGAGAAATAACCTATCAAAAAGGTCTTGGCTTGTTGCTAAAGAAATGGGTTTTTAGAATCCATTTGAATTTGAACTCAAACTCACCTCTCAGGTGAACAGAAGTTTCTGCACCAAGTGAGCCAAACACTTGGACTTCAGAGATGAAACTATCTAATGTTTGTATCCCAAACTAACACGCTTAATCTATTGGAAAAGAATATGAAAGCAAACAGAATACTTAGAGTTACATTTGTCTCAGTGAAGTTCCCTCCTCTCAGCAAACTCTAGTTTGCCTGTCAAGCTGACATATGACTACCCAGTACATCAGGCTACTTATGTCTCTTACGATCAAAGCAGAGAATTGTCTCTGTTCTAGTTGTTCAGACAGATGACAATGTGATGCGTTCAGAAAGCATCACAAAAATATGATACAAAAGTGAAACATATTCACAATGATTCTGTAGTTAATCATATGAAAACAACTCAAAGGAAGGATTATATTTACAAAGTATCTGAAGGATTCAACTAATTCAAAAGAAAGGCAACTAGATCGTGTGGAATTTATTATACTGAAGAGAGTGTTTTGATTTTTGCAGTAAGTGAGGGAAGAAAGATATACTGTTGACAATTATATCATTGAGTGAGCCATGGGTGCATTCTCACTAGTATTTGTGGGCAAACTGGGATTACTGGGCAGGTTTTATAAGTTGTTTCTAGACTATACAAACTTTAACAAAAGTGATTTTCACCGGATTTAGTTCTCTTAATGAAATTACTATAAATTCAACAAATAAATAATAACAAAACCATCATAAATCAATGTGCTTCAAACCAATAGTAACTGCTCAGAGTGAATTTTCATTTGAGGGTAATCATTCATTGATAACAGAAGGTATCTGGACAGAACACTGAGGGAAATGACAGCTAATTATACGATGAAGGACCGTGACGATTTTGCAGGGAACCACAATCATAGAAGTATAAACAAATGTGATCCTTCAACAGATAATGAAAAATGGACAGAGTATTGCAGTTAGAGCTCATTTCTAGGAAGCTGAGAGCTTCCTAGATTCTAATATGTGGTCATACCTATCAATGATTAAGACCAGTGCCTATACCGGAAGAAAATAAAACTGCACAAGTTGTCTTGCTTTTAACATTCACTTAGATAAATAGTAGTTAGTCTAGGATGACAATTGAGATGCTAAGTCTTCCAGAAGAAAAAAGTGTGAATCCAATTTATTGTTTCCTTTTATAGTTCTGACATAAAGAATGTAGAACTCTAACATTATGATCTTCTGAGGTTGCAAATGACTATGATACTGATAATCATAGGCCTTGTTTCAAGGACTAAGAACTTTGCTGATAATTCTATTTTCATGGCCTCATGGAGGAGAGGGGGGGAAAAGGAAATACATAAATACTGGGATCTCATGAGGGAGGGCTGCCAATGCCATAGTGCCAAGCTATAATTCGGTTTTCTTTTGTGATTCATGTCATCTTAACTTCCTGGCTCTATTCACTCCGGAGGAAATTGTGCACTGCCTTCCTCTCCTACATGTATAATGACTTACTATAAATAGTGCTTGAGAGGAAAAGTATTAGTACAAGGCATCAAAATACTGATTTTAATCCATCTCTAACACAGAGGCTTTTTTATAAAAATTAAATGTATTTTATATGAATAACTACTGTTGCATAATAAAAATCTTTTGGGTAGGGATATAATAAAGTACTTGCCTAGTAATCACAAAATACTGGATTTGGTCCTCAGTACACCCAAATGTTATTTAATATTATAATAATGAAAATACTTCATGTATTTATATATTTATCAATCTTTCAACATGAAGATTATGAAAAAAGACAGTCTGTATCAACCTGGGGAAAACAAAACCTTTGATCCTAAACCTTATGTCTACTTTCAAAATATTCTATGTAATATAATGCTTGCCTTAAAGATACTATCTGATGAGCCTCATCAATCCTTACAGTTACTGAGGATTCAAAACACATGAATAAACAGCTAACTATGAATTACTTGAAAGAATTTTACATATTTTCCTAATTTTACATGCCACTTGAAATGTATCTCAGGACTCAAAAAATATTTGTTACATGAAAAATTTTTCAATTTCAATTTCCTGACATTAATCCTATAATTTTCAATAAATCAGATATTTCTCAGCAGAGCATTTCAATCCTACCTTATTCTTAATCCCAGAGAGAGTCATTTACAAATTCAAAAGATCAGACAGAAAAAGAAGGGACTCCAGGTATAGAGAGAATATAAGCATATGTTCTTCCCAACACTTACTTCTCCTGTTCTGGAAAATTAAGTCTGCTACAGAACTCTGCCTCTCCAGAAGAGAAATCAATACACATTGTCCATTATTTATCTGTTTTGTAATCATTCACACAAGTTGCTACAAGTCATTATACCACTCATTCAGGTACCGCATGTAGAAACACCACAGTCCACGCATTATCTGATAGCCTTGGATAATGTCATGATTCCTACGTAGAAATCAATTTGCTAATTCTGGAACTACAAGCATAATTCTCACAAAAAAAATAGTGCTATGACTGTTGTGAAGTCTATTAGCTAGCTTTATTAAAATATTTCAAAAGTAGTTTTCTAACATAAATGCTGATATCTATTTTGCAATGCGGCCCCGTGGGAAGACCAGCACTGTCAACTGACCTGGACCCCCTGGGATCTCTCAGACACTGAGCCACCAACAGGCAGCACATACCAGCTAATATGTGGCCCCCAACACATATAAAGCAGAGGACTGCCAGGTCTGAGTTTAGTCAGAGAAGATGCACCTAACCCAAGAGACTTGAGGCTCCAGGTAGTGGGAAGGTCTGGAGGAGGGTGAGGGTAGGGAGTGGGGACATCCTCTTACAGACAGGGGTGGGTGGGGAAGAGGTATGGGATGGGGAGCAGTTGGGGTGAGACCAGGAGGGGGATGAAGTTGGGACTGTAAAAAAGAATTAATGAATAAAAATAAATAAAATTTTAAAATCATAAAAATCTAGAATATATAAAAGTACAAAATTATAGTAGTTTACAATTTAATTATTATAATAGCATTACCTTCAGTCCCAAATTTTTATTTATCATCTTCAAAATATAGTAAAATTGAATAGTTGTGACTTTTTTATGTTAGAGTTCATTTTAAACCTGAAATACTTTGGAGAAAAATACTTTCATCTTAAGTTATTTAAGTGTTTTTCTTCTGATAAACAATCTCAAATTTACTTTATATCAAAATTAAATGACTGGAATCACCCAACTGTTGCCTTATGTTTAAAGGGGTAAAATTTCCCTCACAGTATTTTCTTAAGATTAAAAGTAAAAGATATCTTTATGTTCCAGAAGCTATTTTTTTATGATTAGAACAAAAGAACCATTTTTCAATGTTATACTTATGGCGTTTAAATAATAACTACATTTACTCCACTCCATGAAAATTATGTTTATCAAATATTGTAATTTGGGGAATTCAAATTTCTCTTTGTTTTGTTCCAACAGTGCAAGCATGCTTTGAAGCCCCATTGAAGGAATTAATGGGAACATACTATCGATATAGAAAATTATTTTGTAAATATAACTATACAACATGTTTATAAATTTTATGTTTAGTCTAATACTCATAAAAGCAGTTGGAAATGACCTGTGAAATGTAGTCATTATCCAAGTTTTGAATATTTTTAAATCATAGCAATAATTTGATCTATGAAAACATTGAATGAGAACATATTAATCATTCATAAATCATAAATGCTTGGCAAAAAAATCTTCCATAACCTACAGAAAATCAGAGCCTTAATGACTGCTGAGAAAAAGTGATAAAGATTTTACCTAATCTGACTTCATATGTGTGATCCCAAGTACTCATCAATTTACAAAAGACAAGAGAAAGAAAATTAAGTATCAATATCTACATATATTTTGTGCTGTTTACCCAGTGAAGGACCTTTGATAAAGTAGAATACGGTTTTGTGGTATGTATTGCTTAATGAAATTAAAACAATTTCAATGATTATGTGCCATATTATATATTCATTAGAGCATCTGTATCAACAAATAAATTTATATAAGACTGGACTCTATCAAAGTATATTCATATTATATTTCTAGGATTTGAATATGAATATATGAATATTGACTAGTCATTAATCTTTGAGTGAGATTGAGATAGTTTTTTGTTATATAAATACTTCTATAATATATGATACTACAAACTATAAAGATAAAAGAAAGGATATTAGGAGTATCGATATAAACATCCCATCTAGTTAATATTATGCTCTACATATGGTATTAAGTGAAAATAATGATGTCCCCACACTTAGTGATTGATCCTTTATGCTTTTGGCATTATTTTGGTGTTAATGACAGTGTAAATATGTCACTTAATTTTGGAACAAAATTCAGAAATTAAGGTGTGTGAGGAGAATTCTCAGTGCTTTTAAGAACACTCCAAGAAACAAGACAAGAGTCTTTGGATCGTGGTTCCTTCAAAACATAGAGTTCCTTGTGTGATCTTTATTAACCCTCAGGGCATAAATGTCTGAGGCTCTGAATATATTTGACTATTGTGCGAGTCACTTATCAGTGACAAGTGGCACTTGAACAGGAACCTGAAGCCAGTCAGGAGATAAGAGAGTGGGAAGCCTCGTAGAAGGAGTTAGTGAAAATAATGAGGCAGAAACCAGGGAAAACTTTGCCTTATGTTGAGCTAATGCATCTTATTTTATAAAGGAGAAGCACAGCACTAAAATAAAAATAAGAATACTTGCAAGTTGCTCATGATTATTGTCCCTGATTTCCAGAAGAATAATATTCAGATAAGAATGGGGATGGAGTCTGAAAGAATACGGAGAAGGCACATAAAAATGGGGAAGAGATCCTCCTTCAGTTGTGGGTTACCTGAGAATTGCTTTGGACTGTTATCAAGATACAGAAGATAAGGATGGTATTAATCATGAGGAAGAGTTAACTACATTCCTTGAATGAAAAGGGAGGAGAATGAAAGGGTCCTGAAAAAGCTGAACCTTCCCAGTATAGGGGAATATCAGGGTGGGGAGGTGGGAAGGGGTGGATGATTGGGGAGGAAAAACACCCTCATAGAAGGAGGGATGGGATGGGATAGGGGGTTTATGGATGGGAAACTGGGAAAGGTAATAACATTTGAAATGTAAATATAAAATATCCAATAAAAAATGTTGTAAAAAATCATCTGGATGATATGATTAAACCATAAAATTGCTAAAAAAAATAAAAAAAGATATTTCAATAGGAATAATTAAAATTAAAAAGTGTCACTGACAACCATGTTGTTGATGAATCCCTTAGCCTCCTTTAGATATGTATTTTCCACTGCCTGAATATGATGATCCTGAAGTATGGGGTGGGGAATTTGATGGTAAGTATAATCTTGAATCCTCTCACTTTTTTGATGAGGACTTAGAAGAGCCCATGAGAAGGCTAACTTTGTAACCTAGACAACTGAGGGCACAGCAGGGAAAAGTAATTCATTTACCAATTCATCCTCAGCCTCATAAGTTTGGTATTTCTGATGCAATTTCAACAAAATAAAAATGTTTATTGGGATTAGACATGAATATAATAAAATATTTTACAAAGGTTTGTGCTTTCTCTGTACCAATGCTCCAAGTCTTTTTTTTTTTTTTTTTGGTTATAGCAATAATGTACAATGCTTTACATAATTGCTAATATGGTTCTTAGCCCTTCCCATTTCTTCAGTGAAAATGTGGCCTATTAAAACGTTCAAAAACCAAGACTAGGAGTGATCCTGGAAATGCCACATATGAAATGCTGACAGGTACTGGTAGACGGGTATCAATAGATTATCAGTCGCATAATATACAAACTGCAGCCCTCATACATGTTATAGTTGTAACTATGTACACTGGGCTGAAAATTAATAAATGATCTGACTACAAGTGTACTTATATTAAAATTATACAAGGTCCCTCTGAGCCTTATGCTGATTTCTTAGGAAGATTCAATAATGGCATTAAGAAGCATTAAAAGGAGAAGTAAGGTCAATAATTACTATTAAAACAGCTGGCTTTGGTGCTACCAATGAAAATCACAAAGAAATAGACGTTAGAGGGGTGGAGGTGGGGCAGGGAAGGGGAGGGGAGGGAGAGGAAGAGGTAGAGGGAATAAAAGGAAGAGAGTAAGGGAGTATGACGATTTCATGAAATGCTATAGAAATATAGACAGCAACAAACAGAGCTGTTCAAAGATACATGTCAGCAAAATGTTTCAATTGCGACTGATCTGGCCACAAAGAAACATTAAAAAGTACACTTATAACAAATGAATGCTCAGAATCAGTGAAATCCTGGCTTATGCCCTAAATTGAAGAAAGGAACACATTGAGCTAAGGAATGCCAATCTAAATATGATAAGGCTGGCAATTCATTGCCTAGCAACAGTGACACCAGTCAACAACTGGGAAAACGATTTCACCCCCTCCCCAGGCCCTGTAAAATAAGAGAGTTTAAATCCAATAACAATAACATTTGAGCCACCTCCTGATTGCAAATCAATCTAATCTTTTATTACAAGCTCTCACTCAAGAAAGCACTACTATTGATATTCCCTGCCCTAAAGATACTGTCATTTCACATCTTTAATGTCTTTTTAAGGTACACACACGATATTGGGGACCTATCCTGCCTGGAACACTTGACTTTTATTTGGTCTCCACAGGTTATCCATGAAAAGAATTGTTCGTACAGGAGTCATTAATGAAGATTATATAGGAAAAACAGCAGTCATGATTACTGTGCCCACTGATTAGCAATCTAAAGCAAGAGAAAAAAATTGCACAATTATTATTTTTGCTGTATGTAGCCACTTCACAGTAAATGTGCTTCACGAGGAAGTATGTGTTAGTGCAGATAAAGTTGCAGCCTTAAGTACTTTATTAAAGGAATGTAACAAACCATTATTAGATTTAAAATAACATGAAAACTTTTACAGGATTAAGTGATTCTGGAGCTTATGCCTCCATTATAAACAGAAGAAGAATGACCCTCCAAATGGCCTGCTAAGAAAGTAAATTCAACCCTAAGAGGGTTGGGGACTTCAGGCTCTAAGAAAAGAAAGTGCTACAAAATGGTAATGCGTACCTGTAGGAAGGCAAAATGCCAGTCCTACAGCCTCATGCTACCAATCTTCCAATATATCATTGGGGAAGAGACGTTCTACAACAAATTAATGCAGAGATCTATGGTCCCACAGCTAATGCTACCTAATCTTCTCAAGTACATTGACTAATAAGAAGATATTATTGAATCTACATTCCCACAAAGACCAACCCATAAACAAGAATTGGGATTTTCATGGGAGCCATTGAAAAAAAATTCGACCTATAAAAATTACCTAGGGATCTAATGAGGCTGTCTGGACACCTCAACGGCCCCTTTTAAAGAAAAGTTAAAGGCTCTTCACAAGTTATTCAGTGAGATGTTAGAGAATGGGCAAAAAGGACCCTCTCTTTCCTGAAATTCTCTTGATTTTTGTAATTAAAAAGAGATCTGATAAATGGAGATTGTTGACTGACTTACAGAATGTTAATGCCATCATGTGGCCAATGGGAGGTTTACAGCCTGGTTTACCTATGTTCACAACTATTCCTAACATTTAGCCTTGAATAGTTTGAGATTAAAAGATTACTTTTGTACTATTCATCTTCATCCTAGTGATAAATTACATTTTACCTTTTCTTTTCCTTTACCAAATCATAAAGAACACCAAAAATGATGTCAATGGGCTGTATTACCTTAAGGCATGAAAACTCCTACTATGTGTCAATACTATGTAGGAAAGGCTTTAGAGTCTGTGAGATAGGCCTTTCCTACCTCACATAAGGTAGTCTTGTATTATTTATTATATGGATGATATCCTGGTAGACACTTATACAGATGAAGAACTACAATCCAAATATTAAATGTCTCAGGGAATGCTATATAAGCCGGGGCTTATTATTGTAACTAAAAGGGTACAAAAATCATGCATTGTGCAATATTTAGGACAACTAGTAGGTAGAGCAAATACACACTCACACACATGCACGCACACATGCATGCAGCCACATGTGTACACACATCCAAACTCCATTAAACAAGACAAGATAAAAATAGTTAACTTTCAGAAGTTACCAGGGAATATTAATTGGCTATGTCCTACTTTAAGAATACCTAGTTAAGTCTTATTTTTTTCCATTTTTATTAACATAAGTATTTCTTATTTAAATTTCGATTGTTATTCCCCTTCCTGGTTTTCAGGCCAACATCCTCCTAACCTTTCCCCCTCCCCTTCTGTATGGGCTTCTCCTCCCCATCCTCCCACCGTTACCACCCTCCACCACAACAATCACGTTCACTGGGGGATTCAGTTTTCGCAGGACCAAGGGCTTCCCCTTCCACTGGTGCTCTTACTAGGCTATTCATTGCTACCTATGAGGTCAGAGTCCAGGGTCAGTCCATGTACAGTCTTTGGGTAGTGGCTTAGTCCTGGAAGCTCTGGTTGCTTGGCATTGTTGTTCATATGGGGTCTCAAGCCCTTTCAAGCTCTTTCAGTCCTTTCTAAGATTCCTTCAACGGGGGTCCCATTCTCAGTTCAGTGGTTTGCTGCTGGCATTCGCCTATATATTTGCTGTATTCTGGCTGTGTCTCTCAGGAGAGATCTACATCCGGCTCCTGTCGGCCTGCACTTCTTTGCTTCATCCATCTTATTTAATTGGGTGGCTGTATATGTATGGGCCACGTGTGGGGCAGGCTCTGAATGGGTGATCCTTCTGCCTCTGTTCTAAACTTTGCCTCCTTATTACCTCCCAAGGATATTCTTGTTCCCCTTTTAAAGAAGGAGTGAAGCATTCGCATTTTGGTCATCCTTCTTGAGTTTCATGTGTTCTGTGCATGTAAGGTAATTCAAGCATTTGGACTAATAGCCACTTATCAATGAGGGCATACCATGTTTGTTTTTCTGGGATTGGGTTACCTCACTCAGGATGATATTTCGAGTTCCATTCATTTGCCTGTGAATTTCATAAAGTCATTGTTTTTGATAGCTGAGTAATATTCCATTGTGTAGATGTACCATATTTTCTGTATCCATTCCTCTGTTGAAGGGCATCTGGGTTCTTTCCAGCTTCTGGCTATTATAAATAAGGCTGCTATGAATATAGTGGAGCATGTTTCTTCATTATATGTTGGGGCATCTTTTGGGTATATGCCCAAGAGAGGAATAGCTGGGTCCTCAGGTAGTTCAATGCTCAATTTTCTGAGGAACCTCCAGACTGATTTCCAGAATGGTTGTACCAGTCTGCAATCCCACCAACAATGGAGGAATGTTCCTCTTTCTCCGCATCCTCGCCAGCATTTGCTGTCACCTGAGTTTTTGATCTTAGACATTCTCACTGGTGTGAGGTGAAATCTCAGGGTTGTTTTGATTTGCATTTCCCTTATGACTAAAGATGTTGAACATTTCTTTAGGTGTTTCTCAGCCATTCGGCATTCCTTAGCTGTGAATTCTTTGTTTAGTTCTGAACCCCATCTTTTAATAGGGTTATTTGTCTCCCTGTGGTCTAACTTCTTGAGTTCTTTGTATATTTTGGATATAAGCCCTCTATCTGTTGTAGGATTGGTAAAGGTCTTTTCCCAATCTGTTGGTTGCTGTTTTGTCCTAACAACAGTGTCCTCTGCCTTACAGAAGCTTTGCAGTTTTATGAGATCCCGTTTGTCGATTCTTGATCTTAAAGCATAAGCCATTGGTGTTTTTTTCAGGAAATTTCCCATGTGTTCCCATGTGTTCGAGATTCTTCCCCACTTTTTCTTCCATTAGTTTGAATGTATCTGGTTCAACGTGGAGGTCCTTGATCCACTTGGACTTAAGCTTTGTACAGGGTGATAAGCATGGATCGATCTGCATTCTTCTACATGCTGACCTCCAGTTGAACCAGCACCATTTGCTGAAAATGCTATCTTTTTTCCATTGGATGGTTTTGGCTCCTTTGTCAAAAATCAAGTGCCCATAGGTGTGTGGGTTCATTTCTGGGTTCTATTCCACTGGTCTATCTGTCTGTCTCTGTACCAATACCACGCAGTTTTTGTCACTATTCCTCTGTAATACTGCTTGAGTTCAGGGATAGTGATCCCCCCCAGAAGTCCTTTTATTGTTGAGGATGGTTTTAGCTATCCTGGGTTTTTTGTTATTCCAGATGAATTTGCAGATTGTTCTGTCTAACTCTCTGAAGAATTGGATTGGTATTTTGATGGGGATTGCATTGAATCTGTAATTCGCTTTTGGTAAAATGACCATTTTTACTATATTAATCCTGCCAATCCACGAGCATGGGAGATCTTTCCATCTTCTGAGATCTTCAATTTCTTTCTTCAGAGGCTTGAAGTTCTTATCATACAGATCTTTCACTTGCTTGGTTAAAGTCACACCGAGGTATTTTATATTATTTGGGACTATTATGAAGGGTGTCGTTTTCCTAATTTCTTTCTCAGCTGGTTTCTCTTTTGTGTAGAGGAAGGCTACTGATTTATTTGAGTTAATTTTTTACCCAGCCACTTTGCTGAAGGTGTTTATCAGGTTTAGGAGTTCTCTGGTGGAACTTATGGGATCACTTGAATATACAATCATATCATCTGCAAATAGTGATATTTTGACTTCTTCTTTTCCAATCTGTATCCCTTTGATCTCCTTTTGTTCTCTGATTGCTCTGGCTAGAACTTCAAGAACTATATTGAATAAGTAGGAAGAGAGTGGGCAGCCTTGTCTAATCCCTGATTTTAGTGGGAACCGATTTTAAATTCTAGAAATACCAAATAGACCTTGCAGATTATCTTGAAAGGCAAAGAAAGAACTAAACCTATTTGAATTCAGATTAAAGGCATCATTTGTATATTATTGGATCCTTCCCTTCCTTTACATTTATTTATTTCCTCGCTAAATTGTCTCCTACTGGTGTAAGAGCACCCTAGCAAAAATCTCTGTAATGAACTTATTTACACCATAAGGGCCATAAAACACTAAGTGCTTACCTTACTCTTCTTGTTCAATTCATAATCATGGGGAGAACTGATGTCAACAATTGTAAGGATTTGATTCTAGCTGTATTATTTTAATCTTAATTAACAACAGTCTTTAAGAGCACTACAGAACTCTATGGATTTTCTAATTTCATTTTCAGATTACTATGTAAGGAAAAGGAAATCATCATTCATCCGATAAGCTATGGGATTTTCTGGTAAGAAGTGAATTAGTAATTATAGAAGGAATCCAACCATCCCACATTTTAGGGGCAGTACTTTTTTTGTTGGTGGTGGTGATGGCTCATCTATGGGTATAAGAGATTGATAGTTCGGATAACCATCAGTTTATGAAGATTTCTTTTTTTTTTTCAGTCCAATGGGTGGAATTGGCTGCTTTGATTTATCTATTATAGTTAATTCATAAACCGTTAAATATTGTCTTAGATGCTCCTTATGTTTTAGGGTTAATTATAGCAATAGAATCCACTTTAATTTTGTCTTTCCATTCTATTATATTCCCATTCCTACAGTAACTACAACATGTACCTAATACTCACATACATTTTTTGTTTATTACTCACACTGTGCATATCTAACCTCCCTTGCTTTATTGCAGAAGTAAATAGTATAGAGGATCCATTAACCTTCTATACTTTTACTTCTCCAGAATAGGAACATCGATACATAAATAATATTGCTAATAGACTTCATGTGTAATACCATATCCCAGTTGGAAAAGAGAAGTAAATTGTGCAGGAATTTCCATTTGTGCTTCCATACACTGTCATAATCATATAGATGGACTTAATTCCTGAGATAAAAATACTAACAAATTATGACAAGTGATGTTAATACCTTTGGTTTTATGCCTCATATGCCATACCTGTATGCTTGCATTGATACATATTCAAAATTTCATTCATTCATTCATTCAGTCAGTCATAGAATGCTTTTGCAATATACTCTTATACTAACTTTTGCTTTTATTATCGGATATTTTTTATTTACATTTCAAATGTTATTCCCTTTTCCAGTTTCCTATCCATAAGCCCCCATCCCATCCCCCTCCTCTTTCTTCAATAAAAGTGTTCCCAACCACCTCCACTTCCTGCCTCCCTGCCCAGACATTCTCTTACACTGGGGGTCCAGCCCTGGCAGGACCAAGGGCTTCTCCTCCCATTGGTGCCCAACAAGGCCAACCTCTGCTCCATATGCAGCTGGAGCCATGGGTCTGTCCATGTGTACTCTTTGGGTAGTGGTTTAGTCCCTGGGAGCTCTGGTTGGTTGGTATTGTTGTTCTTTTAGGGTTGCAAGCCCTTTCTGTTCATTCAATCCTTTCTCTAACTAACTTTTGCTCTTATGAGTGTGTACTTACATAAAAGTGGACAATAAAACAGCCTATGCTAGGAAAAAAATTGAAACTTCTCTAAGGAATGTTATAATAATTATATTACAGGAATTATATAAGAGCACACAAATAGCAACTATTAAAAAATAAGAATGGGGGAGCACCATGGGATCTTCTGGCACTTTACTTTTACTTTTAATTTATCAAAATTCCCTCAAGGTACTATATGTTCAAGAGCACAAAATATTTATTGATAGGACACTCTGAACTACCTTCAGCTAACCCTGTGTGGTTTAAGCATCTGACATTGCAGATGGAATTACTGAAATTACTTTACTGAGGCCTCAAGTTTATGCCTTAATCTTGAGACCATAATAGACTCATTCATCCATTTGAGGAAAAATCTACATTTAATTTTTCCCTGGGATTTGAATCACTTCTATTCTCATGGGACACCATAACATTTGTATTCCTATTGGAGATAAATATGTACTAACTTTCTACAAAATAATAGAACTATAATCATATGCGTCTCTTTTCCAACTATTCTCTAGATTTTTCTGATCAATATAACTAATAATAATAGGCATAGTTTCTCTCTATGTTGTTGGTTAAGAGTATAATAACAAATAATACTTTCACTATTCTAATATTAGTCATTGTGTTTACAATTTGCTTATATGATATGCATGCATTAAAATCTAATTACATATTTCTGTAACCTATCAAACCAAAAGCACTTTGGATATTCTGCAATTAGAAAATGAGGAAAAGGGGGTCAGAACGTGGTTGGGGGTGGAATGTCAGAACATGGTTGGGAGGATCTCAGAACATGGTTGTGGAGGGATGTCAGAATGTGGGTACAGGGGTAAACATCAGAACGTGATTAAGGGGGAAATGTCGGAATGTGGGTAAGGGGAAATGTCAGAATGTGGTTAAGGGGGGATGTCAGAACATGGTTCATCAATGAAGTCCTTTGAAGACAATTCTGAGTACTTGTAAGAAAACTATAAGAAACAAGACAAGAATCGTGTGACCTCAGTTTCTTCAAAATACAGAACTGTTCTTGGAATGTGTTTTCATACTTCTCTGATTTCTTCAGACTACTTACTACTGCTTGCCATTGTTGAGTTAAATGTTTAAACCCCTGTAATTAATTTTTTGGCACCCGTGGCTTGTCCTTGTGATTGTATACACTTTGAACTCATGACAACTTTGCTCATGAGACATTTCTTAACCCTCGAAGTACAAATTGTCTAAGGCGCTGTAAATGTACCTATTACATTAGATTTTATCAGCTCCTTTCTCCAAAGCCCCAACTTACTATATAGAGCATTGGCCACACAAAGCTAATAATTATTTACAACAGGACTCTGATATTATATATTTTCTATCAAAACATCAAATTACAGTTTACACCCAGGTGGTTTAAAGAAGTATGCAATAGTACTTAGATACACTCTAAGTGATTTTTAAAATAGTTATTCATACCGTCATAAATCCATCCAGCAAACCTGAGTCAGGTTTTGGAGGTGCCTGTAACCGTTCCATAGACCACTTTTCGATGATGGAGGAGACTTGGGTATTCTCTGTATTTAGTATCCTGAACCCTGTCATATTTACGCCACTGTATCTGTAGGGCTCCACGTCAAGAGCAAAGAGGTCCTGAAACAAAAATGTTCTTGTGTCACCAAAAGTAGATTTTTATCAACAAACTTATAAAGGCGAACTTGTCGTTTCTGATTTTCATTAGGATATTTCCAGTATTGTATCTCAAGGTATGCAAAGCATAACAAATTAATTAGATCCAAATCAGCTATCCTTAAGTTTATGAAAAGCAAGTGTATTTGCTTTGCACAAGAACACAAGTGTGCTGATTATATTATAAGGTGAGGAACAGAATAATAGGTATTTCTGTGATATACATTTCCATTTCTATAACCTTTCTCTTGTTAAGGATGGCTTGACCTTACATGTTATGCTATTTTCTTAGTCCTACTTCTTGGCCACTTAGTCACATTTTAGGGTTTTTTTTTTCTAGTTTTCTTTTTTCTTTTCTTCCTGTTTTTATTTGGAGAAGCCAGTTATGAAGTAAGGCTGTAACTAGTAATAACTACATCAAAAGTAAAAAAAAAAAAAAGTTAACATTATTGATACTATTGCTTGTAGGAAATTTGTACTTTGTTTTCTATGTCCCATCTGGTATTTCACCATAATGAGTGTTATTTCTAGTATCTTCTCAAATCTGTACAGCATGAAAATCCTTATTCTGCACGATAACTATCCTGGGAGATACAAGGCCAAATCTATCAAGGAATTTGAATGCATTGTATGGACACACAGTATGTGAGACTTTCATCCACTTTATAATACTTCTTTCAGCTCTTCCTGAGCAGTTTGAGATCCAAGGCACACAAATGTTACTAATCCTGTGTACATCCTGCTTGCTACTCCCAGTGCTATACCTTCCAGGGAGCAGACAAAAAACTCCAGTGGAAAGAAGCTACATTGTCCCTTCCCATTATTTTAACCCAGAATTGTTTCTATATAAAGGAAATACAGGGACAAAGAGTGGAACAGTGAAGGAAAGGTCATCCAGAGACTGCCCCACCTACGGATCCTTCCCATCTGCAGACACCAAACCCAGACACTATTGCTGATGCCAAGAAGCGCTTGCTGACAGGAGCCTGATGTGGAGGTCTCCTGAGAAGCTCTGCCAGAGACTGACAAATACAAAGGTGGATGTTCACAGCCAACCATTGGACTGAGCACAGGGACCCCAATTGAGGAGGTAGGGGACAGACTTAAGAAGTTGAAGGAGTTTGCAACCCCATAGGAACAACATAACAACCAATCAGACCACCCAAAGCTCCCAGGGACTAAGCCACCAACCAAAGAGTACACATGGGGGGACCTATGGTTCCAGCTGGATATGTAGCAGAGGATGGCCTTGTTGAGCACCACTGGGAGAGGAGTCCCTTGGTGCTGTGGAGGCTCAATGACCCAGGGCACTGGAATGCTAGAGTGGTGAGGCAAGAGTGGGAGGGCAGAGGGGGAAGTACCCTCACAGAGGCAGGGGCAGAGGGAGGGAATAGGGGGTTTGTGGAGAGCAAACCGAGAAAGGGGATAACATTTGAAGTGTAAATAAATAAAATAACCAATTAAAAATGAAAAAAGTTTACTTCAAGACACAGACCAGTCATTGCAAACATTATCTCTGCAATTGTAGCTGTTTACACTAGGTCTATATAAGACTCGAACTGTCAACAACCAATTTTGAACAAAACACTGGGCCTCCTGTTGACCCATTGGCTAATTATGGAATTTAAGGGACTATTTTTAGTTGTGTACCAAACACTGAGCTGGCCAGTGGGATTTCTAAAATTGCTGGCATTCAAATGGTCCTAATTAAAAGTTACAGTCCACAAAAACAGAAAGACATGACCAGGGAAAAGAGACTTGTATACAAGATTGCATGGCATTCTAGTGGTAGAAAAAAGGTAAGGTGCTGGTGAGAAGAAACAGAGGCATGAGAAATGATTGGGAAACTTTCAAAGAGGAAGTCCAATCATAACAAAAGTGTAAAGGGATGGCTTTTACCCTAGAAAATTGTTGCCCAATATTTTAAAGCTCTTAAGATTTAGAAAAATCCAAATAATGAAATTTTACTAAATTTCATCTAATTGACTATTGCTAGATTATGTCATACTTTTGTGCAATCATATTTACAAACAGTTATCTATTCTTCAGCAATATAAAGAGAGAACCCTCTCTCCCTGTAACCATCATGTCAGTGACAATTTACAAGCAATGAATGTATATACTTGTGCTTGGTTATCTTATATTTTTTCTTAAATGTGTCTCTATACATTTAAGACTTTGTAAAATATGAAAAGTTATTTGCATATATACCTGCCTTTAAAAATTACTAGGATATTGATAGTGCCAATTACCAATCAACATTTGAGTACAAGTACAAGTACAAGAGAGAAGACATAAAACATGGTCTTTTCCTAGAGACTGTCTGAAATCATTTTTATTGCAAAACAGAATTCATAAAGGAGAATCAGGCAAAAGAAAATGGTAAAGTTGGGTTAGAATTAAAGAAGTAGAGAAGTAGTTTGTGTTATACCTACCCTAAAATAATTGTTTTATTCTTTTAATAAGTATGAGACTTGATTTTTCTCAAAATTTTACAGTTATGTTGAATCAAATTGCAATAACATTATGTAGAACTAACTGTATGACAAGGTGAGATAACCTCTCTATCTTCTTCTTCCTACTATCAAGTTTCTTCTAAACTGTAAAACTAGTCAAGGAAGATGTGAAAGTGGCATAGTAGAGCCAGCCTTGGTGTTTGTGTGTAATATAATGCCTGCTGTGTGAAGAATCCTGCCCCAAAGCAAGGAAAGAAAGTTCAACATTTTAAACAA
Source organism: Rattus rattus (assembly GCF_011064425.1). Lineage (NCBI taxonomy): Eukaryota > Metazoa > Chordata > Mammalia > Rodentia > Muridae > Rattus > Rattus rattus. Next base: position 48,102,596 of record NC_046171.1, read on the forward strand.
TGAGCAAGAAGAATGACTGAACTGTTCATCAACAAAACAGAAAAAACAATGCTGCTATAGAAACTGCAAAAAATAAACAAGTAGAATTCTCTAATTATTGAATAATAATTATTATTGTTATTATTATTATAACTATAATTATACCTAAAGTTTTGAATGAAATCAAATACCAATGACTTGGAAAATAACAAATTAATTTGTAAATGCTTTGGATGTATATTTATACCACAATATTTAGAATTGGGCCATAATAACCATGAATATTACACACATATTTTGTCACTATTTTTAAGCAAAGGTGATAATTGAATTGATCATTAGAGTAATGACAATCTAAAGGCAAAAGGAAAAACAAAATGGAGGCTAAAACTTGAAAGTGGAAAAGGGTTAGTGAAAAAGATGGAACTGATTTCACAGGAGAAATCAGACCTCTTAATTGTACAGATAACGAAATACAAGGTAATTACAATATACAATGAATTACGGTATACAATTACAAAAAAACAGTGTATGGCCTCATTGTATAGACATATAATCCTAGCATTCATGAGACACATGTAGGAGTGTAAGTTCAAAAGTATCCTGGGCTAAATCTCAACAGAATAAAAGGAAAAGTGGAAGGGAAGGAGGGAGAGAGAGTACTGGAGGGAGGAAAGGAACAAAGTAGGGAGGGAAGGAATGGAAGGGAGGTCAGATAAACACCACTCATAAAAAAAGTAAAGATAGATTTTCATGCATAATAAAGATAATTTATGTATTTAAAGACAAATATAAAAGTAACGTGCAATTTCCTAATTGTAAATTAAAGCAAGTTAACTTAAAAACACTAAAACATCTGTGACTTAAATACAAAAACATTTAATCAACAGAGAGGACAATTTGAAAAGCCTGATTTTCAGAAACACAAACACAACATAACTAGTTATTGACATAACTAGTCAATAAGCAAAAGAACAACAACAAAAGCGAGCAGAGATAATACCATAGGCATTGTGGTTGCCCTAATATGTTGAATTTTTAACAAGGTAATTCTCTAATCCATTATGCTCTAAAAGTTTCTGAGGTCACATAAAACAGACATACAATATTTTCAATTGATATTTGAAATGATATTATTTCAAAATAATCAGCTTCCTCCCAAGAGTTATTAGTCTGTCTCATATTGCTTCCAGGTTGAATCAAAGTAAGATAAAGTACAAAATAGAAATATGTTATTCATTATATTACTTCTTACTCAAAAACACATTTCTACACTTTTTATGAGTCATGATAATAAAATCTAAAGTATTAATTTTGTTTTAATAAATTACTTACCAGAGTTGTAAATATATAGTGATAGTATTCTGTCATCATTCCCATAGCTAATGCCTAAGAGGTAAAGAATTAAAAGAAATAAAAAGATTAACATTGAAGGTATACATAATGTGAAATATATTATTTTAGCATAATATGTAATTACAACATAGTACAATTTGATAAACAATTAATCTCAATTATTCCTGGTACAAAAATGGATCACCCTGAGCTTTATCAATTAGAAAGAAAAAATAGTTGTAATTAGAGAAATTGTGAACTAATCATTCTGAAATCAAAGGTGTTCCTTGAATGTTTGCAATTTTAAGACTTATAGCATTACATTTTAGTGACATTAAAGTTGAAGCTAGCATGTTCGTTCCTCGTATTTCTAGTATACTCAAAACAAACAACCTAGTGTGTGTGATGTATCCATTTATTTGATTAGTATTAATTTTATTAGTTTATTGATTGAGCAATCTTAAGAGCTGCAAAGAACAGCGCAAAATAGCACCTTAGACATGATGGTAACATTAAAGAAATGTAAATCATAACTTTAAAAGGGGTATGAGTAATTAGCAGAATATTTTAAGCCTTGTTCAAAGAATAGATGAAAATTAGTTTTCTTCCCCTTTTAACAGTGCTTATCAGTTTTTGACTGTCAATGATCTTGGATCAAGTTCTTTTTGTATTAAAATTTACAGTAATGAGAAATGTGCCTGTCATTTTCATCTCTGACAAAGTCAGAGAAATGAATAATAACTGACAGAGAACCAAAACCCCATGCTTTTGTAGGCTGAAGGAAGAATTCCTAGTTGAAAGTAAGTATTCTCATCTATAGTCTCCCCCACGCTATTAACTATGCAAAACTCAGTTGCTAAGTAGGTTTCTCAGCTCTAATTTGTGAAAAAGCTTAATAGACATAGGTAGGCATTCGCCAATTAAATTGAATACAATTTATAATTTATAGCATGAATTACTCAGTGAAGAAAATTAGAACACATATAACAATTGATGGATGATTGGCAAAATCAAACAAACACAGGAACGAAATTTAGAAAGAAACCTCTCATTTCTATTTCTTGAATTAATAACAATATCTTAAGCAAAACAAAAGCATATTTTTCTTATTAAACATTTACGTGAATGTTACAGTAGAGAATGTTTGTTGCCAATGAAACATACAGAAGTCTTCTCATTCCCATGATCAATAGAGGGTCAAAATATTATACTTGTTTCTAAAAGCATTAGCTCAAAAAGTAAAATGTAAATAAATAGATAAATAAAAGATAAGGGATAAATTAAAAATGAGTTGCACGAATAAAAAAACCATTGATACCCCTAAATTATATCAGAAGTTAAATTAAGTATATTGAATAATTTAATTTCTATTAAAATTTTTATATAGTAAGCTCCACTATTACATGCAATGACAGAATACTAGGTTGTAAACATGACTAAGAGACAAACTGGAGACACTCAGTGTGATAACAAAGTCGTTTGAATCAATGACCACATGAGAAACACATCTGAGAAACTGTCTAGGCTAAATGCAGAGATTTTAATAATACAATGGGTTTATCCTGTAAAAGGAATGGAATCACATCACTGGTCTGGAAAGTATGACACATGTTGGCAGAAGGAAGAGTGTCCTTACAAGAAAAAGTCAGCTGTGGTCTCATTCTCTACCAGAGATTCAAAAACAAAACGAAAAGAATAAATAAAAAATAAAAGAGAGAAGGGAGGAGAGGTAAGAGGAGAGGAGAGGGGAGGGGGGAAAGGAGAGACATGATAAGAAAAGAGCATCTTGTCCCAATTCCAATCCAGTTTATATCTGTAGCACAGTTCAATGTTTAGCGGTCAGAGCCTGGGATCTTGCGGTCTCTATTAACGATGCTTCTTAACTCCCTTCTAATCACCACAGATTTCCTATCTGTTTATCCATGCCATTTGATAAAAGTATATATTGTATATTTTCAAAGATATTTACTCTTTTAAAATAAATCTAAGCGGTTGAAGGAATCAGAGAAAGAACTGGAAGAGCTTGAAGGGCTCGAGACCCCATATGTACAACAATGCCAAGCAACCAGAGCTTCCAGGGACTAAGCCACTACCTAAAGACTATAAATGGACTGACCCTGGACTCTGACCTCATAGGTAGCAATGAATATCCTAGTAAGAGCACCAGTGGAAGGGGAAGCCCTGGGTCCTGCTAAGACTGAACCCCCAGTGAACTAGACTGTGGGGGGCAGGGCGGCAATGGGGGGAGGGTTGGGAGGGGAACACCCATAAAGAAGGGGAGGTGGAGGGGGATGTTTGCCCGGAAACCGGGAAAGGGAATAACACTCGAAATGTATATAAGAAATACTCAAGTTAATAAAAAAAAAATCTAAGAATTCTAAAACAAATATTCCCTTTGTCTCCATAAATTGTAACTGCCAGCATTTCAGGACAACCTGTGAAACTGCTGGGGTACTAAGGATGAGAGCTGAGCACACAGTAAGAGGGTAAGGCTGGGCTTGCTTGTGACATGAGTGTTCTACTGGAGCAATGGGGTTCGAAGAGAAGTCTGTAGCAAAAACCGGGATAGTTTATGCCTTTATTCGACATTTTCTGAAACTTTGATTTTGAAACAAAGAATCAACAATAAATTATATAATTTAAAAATAAGCAAAAATATAACCTCACAAAGCTAAGCAAGAGGATTATTATCTCAAAATATTCTTTTAATAGCCACTCACTCAGTATCTTCTTCTAACTGATCAATGTATCTTCCTACACCTCAAGCCACATAAAAGGGAAAATAGCTCTATCTTCTTATGTACGAATATTATTTGGGAAGCTCTAAAAATACATTGTGACATACATTATACTTTTAAGAAGACCAAAGATTGTTTAAAGTAAAACTCTTAGGAATCTGCAGTATTAAGCTGGCTATTTTGTCATCTAGGTGTACAATTTGCAAGCAATTTATTCTGACATATTCAGAAGTAACATTGTTCATGTTTAACAAAAGTGAAGGGGGAAATATATAGTTACATTTGTATTAATTTTACTTTAAACTAGCTGTTGTGAGTATATTATCATCAACTTCTACATTTTTTTCAAGATAAAGGCTTTTTTTTCACATTTTCTAATCTGAACTTTGAAATCCTTGATCATGGTGTTGTTCTATGACAGAAAGTCCTCATGAGTGTCTTTTACTCTTTACTTCAGAGTGTCTTGGCTCTGCCCTAGGGAATTCTCTGGCAGAAATCTGAATAGATGTAGAAATATCTGCTGCTAAGGCATGGCCATCGATTAAAGCACTTCAACCTGTCTTGGAGGAAACTTAATCAGCCCTGAGCTCCATTCACTTTTAAAGCTTTCCAACAAAAAGTCTGCTTCAAATTCTACTTTCCTCGTTGTTTCATAAAACTGCAGTTAGTTTGAGTAAATGTTTGAAAACTTTAAGAAAACAAGGTAAAATGAACTGAGGTCATCATTCTGTGGTTTTTCCTAATACTTGTTCTTAGATGAAGCACTCTTTCTGGAAGCTCATCTACTTTTCTCTTCAGCTCTGAGTTTATCTTTGGTAGTCTACATCAGCCAGAGTTGATGAATCTAAGAAGCGTGCACACATGCGCGCGCGCGCGCGTGTGCGCACACAAACACACACAAACACACACACACACACACACACACACACACACACACACTATCACACATCACACCAAATCACATCCTGTGTTAATTGGCTTTTCATTGCTTTTATAAACACAAATACAGAACACAAATTGGTGAAGGAAAGGGTGTATTTGGCTTTACTTTAGAAGAGTGATTCTCAATCTCTGCTTCAAAACCTTTTGGGGGGTTATCGAAAGTCCTTTTCACATAGACAGCTAAGACCATTAGAAACTACAGCTATTATGATTCATAAGAGTAGCTACATTACAGTTATGAAGTAGCAAAGAAAATAGCTTTCTGGTTATTTTCTATGTGTCAGTACAACAGGAGGAACTGTATAAAAGAACTGCACCATTAGGAAGATTGAGAACCACTGCTTTAGAGTCATATATGATGGCAGGAATTGAAGCAAACACCGTGAAGAAAGAGTGCTTCCTGTGGTCTCTGGCTTAGTCCCAGGTAGCTTTCTTCAACAACCTAGGATCACCTGCCCAGGAATGGCACCACCCACAGTTGGCTAGGCTCTGATGCCAACAATCAGAAATCAAGATTCCCTGAGTATACTTAAATATTATTTCATAAGGAAGGTATAAAATAATAGATACACCCAAGAGAAGGCAGAATACACACTCTATTATTATAGGTTTCCCCATTTTTCCAAACTGCCAGGAAAACCTGATCTATTGCATGCTGTTAGCTCAGAGAACAGGTGCAAGTCCATTGTCTGTCTCACGGGTAAAAAAAGCTTCCTTTCTAAAGGGTTGCTTGAAAATTATGTGAAAAATAGTCACTTACGCTTTCAGTGTTCATCCCATCATTACATTCGTACTTCAACAAACAAAAATCAACCTCAAGCATAATCCTTCATACTTTATTGCCCACATAGAAAGCTAGAGCAATGTCCAAATCAGTGAAATACTTCACTGTAGTAAAACCGGCGCTTATACTGGAATGCTGGACAAACATGTGCTTAGTAAACTAACCATGTTATAGCAAGCATTTGTTATTGGTAGTTATATTTAATGAAATATAATTTGTCATCTGAATCTTCATAACTCTCCACTACAGATTTTTTTCCTATGCATAAAGGCTATAACACAGTTTACAAATTTACCCAAAACACCATAATGTCAGCCCAATATATTTTTTAAATTTCAAAATATTTTTATTGGATATTTTCTCTGAGATTAGAGTGGGAGAGGCCATTTTCCTGTGGTTGTGGGGACAATGAAAACCCAGCACATATTTAAGGATCAATTAGATACAGGCTGATTTTGTTTCATAGTATCCTTTTCCCTCTATTGGCTTGATATGTTATTCATGAACTCTTTTTTTCCCTCATCCTGAATCTGTTAACACCTTCAATATTTACTTCTCCTAAAACAAATTTACCGAAAGCAATTGTCAGCGTTTCTATCGTAAAATTATATCAAGATGATTTCTTTGACTTTTTAATCAGGTAACTCCTAAATTATTACCTTTAAACCTTAGTGTACAACTTTAGAAGGAAACTAAACCATTAAGCAACGTCGAGTTTACCTGTTTTAAAATGCCTGCTGCCATCTCATGGCTGCAGTCGAAGATCACATGGAACTCCTTGCCTCTTTTCATCTCTTTCAGCAAAGGTTTTGCATCTTTGGTATCAGCTGGCAGCTGACGAATTTTAAGTCGAAGATTGTACCTCGATGGAGCTTTGATGAGCTCTTGCAAGCGAATGAGACCTTTAATTGAAGAGAAAAATAAAACAGAGTGGAAGCAAATCAGAGTAGTCCATAGAATCATGCAATGTCCCTATGATGTATGATTTTTTCTTGGTCATACGTAGGTACTTAGTGCTTGGCACTAGCATTGAAATGCCTTTAGTTTTATCTATTTATTTTTAAACAACATTTTACTATGTCATATAGCACGGCCTGAAACTTACTATGTAATGCAATCTGGCCATGAATTCCCAGTGATCCTCCTGCCTCAGCATCATTTATTCTGTATAACATTGTGATGTAAATATTTACACTACAGATAGCTTCAGATATTAATAAATCCGGCATTCTCCTAGACAAGTATGGCTCCATTATAATAAATCACTGATCTATTTTAGTAGATCAAAATATAGGAGTCTTATTTATTGATGTAAAGATTTTCAAATCCTGAAACACATTTAATATGTGATACACTGCTCCTTAAAAAAAATTCACACGGTTAAAATGCATGACTAAAATTATTTGTGGTGTAGATCAAATCAGGAAATTTCCTGTCTCCTCCTAGATTTCATTCTTATATATGTAAAACACCTATATATTTCTTTCCCTGTATTTCTGTTCCCTTTGAAAAATTGCTTTAATGAAAATTAGTGCAATAGTTGGACAAGATGGGTAATTAGCTAATGTGACTCATTTTTTCTCTCCCTTCTCTACATATTTCCATATTACTATAATTATATTTGGTCAATGGGATAGAGACATACTCCACATCTGCAGAGTCTACATACTCTCCTGTGTATTCAAGGAGTCTGCAAGATCACAAGAAGAAAACCACACTTTGTCATTTTAACCAATAATAAACATTTTAAAATGCTCTTTTTGTCATCAATGAATCATGATTATATGATAATATGATAAATGATTTTGGAGATCCAAACAATTACGAACAATGTGAAGTAATAATAAAGCAAAATGTTTCAGAATTACTCATTTAAGTTGCCTGTCTGTCTTTGCTTTGTACCTGAATGTCTACCCTCTTCATAAAGTTACATAAATGCAATAAATCAGATACCAACCTTTGCAGGGAAAAATAAGAAAGGTACTCAGCCTATTATTTTACAAGATTTTTGTCATAATTTAATGCAAAGTCTACTCAACTTTGGATTAAAAATTCAGCAGCCTATAATGTCTGTATCTTTTTGCAAGGCTCTGAGTTCTCTCTATTAGGATCACAGTGTCTATGGGTTAACATACAAAACACAAAAAGAGACTTGCCTTAATTGGCCTTCGATAAATGGTAATTTACCACTGTTGTTATACTGGCCAACATGTGGAAAATATATTTTTAAGTTGGTTTTAGAAGATACTTTGACAGTGATTTGTGCAGAAAACCTAATCTCAAAAGTTTAAAAGACATTTTGGGAGATTAATGTGTTAACAAAGGGAAAAAGAGCTATCAAGTTACAGACTAACTCAACAGTTTGTATTGAAAAAGCTCAGCTGAGTTAGAAATAGACATTTTCACAAGAGTAGCGTTCACAGGGCTCTCATCCTAAATATAAAACCTGCCAAGTATTTTCAAGTCTTTAAAGAGCTCATGCGGACAGTTCATTGAGCCATCAGGTACAATAAATGTTTGCTTATTCTCTTCACACATATACATCCCTGCTGGCATTAATGGAACAGGCTTCAGTTTGCCAGCTTCCCTGGGGAATGATATTGAAGAAGGGAAAAAAATAAATCACCGATGTTAGTAGGAGCTGCCATCTCCTATGTGGGAATCTGAGTGAAATGTTGTCTTCAATTATTTCCTTTGACATGTGTTTTGTGCCTGAGTTCTGTATGAAAGATACTCTCATAGATAAATATAATCATTGAAATAATAGTTTTAATCTGTCTTTAGATGCATCTGATAGGGATGACAAAAAGCATTTCTGTACAAATGTAGTTCCCATTTGCTTTTCACCTTCAAACACTTGAACAAAAATGGCTCACTATGTCCTTAAGAAAGAAGGAATCTAGGGAGCAGTGGAAAGTCAAGTGTAATCATGGTTCTATATCCTTGCTTTCCTTCAGCGTCTACATTGGGGAGCTGGAGTGAGTCCTCTTGTACTTTCTAAGCCTTCAATTGCTCTATCGCATGATATAATTTCTCATTGTCCCACATGTCTGCTCAGTTTCCTTGCTTCTTCTTTTCCCCAGTGTTTTAACAGGAATTTCTCTCTGAATTCTAGTATTTAGACTATGGTGGATAAATGGGAAAGGGTTAAAAAAGTAGTTTCTAAGGCATTCAAGGCACCAAGAGAACATATATTTTCCTACTTATTATAAGTGAAATATTTGATAGCATTCCACTAACATATTTGATGGGACGCATTTTATTTCTTATTTTATTTGTTTGTTTGAGATTGTAATATAATTACGTCATTCCCCCTTATCTTCATCCCTCCAAAACCTCTTCTGTACCCTGTCTTTCAAATTCATTAGCTCTTTTTTTCATTAGATGTTGTTTTTTAAATATATATGTGCACATACACACACACACACACACACACACACACACACACACACACACACACACGCACACACACACACATAATTGCAGCCTGAACATGAGCTGAAGATTTAGGCATGCTAACTTTGGCAGCTAATGAATGTTGAAAGTGGGAAAGGCTTCCAAAGAGCAGATTCCACCAATTAGTTTATTTAATTTTTACTGTAGATATTCATTTCACAAGTTACTGCATTCCATAAGGGCCATGCAGTCAAGAACATATTGTAATCCTAAACTATCCCACCCCACCATCATGTCACTATACCTTCCAGGTAGGATAAAGATTTTCCTCAAAGGAAAATGCGATTAAGCCTTAACAAGACCTATAATTATAAAATTGGCTATGTGTTTCCTTTGTGCACTGCTATTCATTACTCTGCCTAGCCCAAATGTCCTTCCCTTTGCAATTTATGACATAGTAATGGGCTAGTTTTTTCTTACAAGACGATTTTTAAAAATATTTTAATAAAGAATTATATTTCTATACTACTTACTAGATTTATGTATTATTCATGACATAGCGAACAAACAAACAAAAAGCACAGATACTTTATAAAACCTTTAAAAATACTTAGTTTACTCAAGATGTACACCTATTACATTGTCTCTGGTATTAGTTACACAATGTTTTTAAAAATGAAACAAACCATGTGCAAACAAGGATATAAATAAGGAATCTATAAAATCTATAAGATTTTTTCTTTGCCTAGGAGGAAAATCTTTCAAAGTACTTGGTTCAGCTTACATATAGTCCTGTTTCAATTCTACCTGGTGAAATGGAAAAGGAGCACTCTAACACATCTTTCAGGTTTAATGAGGGGCACAATTGTTTCACTATCATGTGCTTCACACAAAAAGTTTGCAAACAACATTTCAGAAATACTGTTTACTTAACAAATCTGGCAACCAATTATTTAATAACAGAATAGTAACTCTTTAAAACAGACTTTTAATTAAATATTCCTTTTCCCCTAATGTAATTAGTTTATATGTTGATAATAAATAGAAACACTGCACAGATGGGTTTCTAAAATCTAACAAAAAGAACTTACTGCAATTACCTCCTCATTTGGTAGAAGAGGAACATCCTGTTATCTCTAATCTATTACTATGTGCACATTTTTGTTTGTTTTTCTTTTTTTTTATACTCTCCTTTAATCCAACAGTGGCTGAAATCAAGGCTTTCTTTATCATTTAGAGACAAAGGTCTGAACTGCTCTTTTCAGACATTGCCATCAATTTAGCTTTTAGGGAGGATCCAGAAGGAGCCATTTATACACACTCCAGTTGGCACCCAGCTCTACAGAGATCAATCATACCACAGCTCAACTAGGCTCATGCTCTCCTAGCCCCAGGAAGGGAGTCCCCATCTTCCTCCTACACCCAGGAACTATTTCAGCAGCCAAATGAACTAGAGTTTTGCCACCTGGATAAATATAAAGACCTATTTATCACTTTAGTAAATGTGGTCTCCGCGCATGTGAAGTAAGACTCCCACCGAATGGAACTGATGTAATAGGAGGACTATGCTTGGGATTCTAGCAGGAAAATTCAAAGGAAAACAGTGGCTGCAAATCTAACTGCTATAGTTAAAGTCAATACTAGAATATGCTGCCCTTTTTTTTTCTTTCATTCAAGTAATTATTCCATTTAAAAAATATATTGTACTTTTTTACCAGGCCCACACATAAACCCTTTCAGCTCCTTGATGAGGATATGAGTTTACAGTGTACTAAGGCAAAATATTATTCAGAATGCTTCAGTTTCTGAGGAGGCAATACAATTTATGTTGCATCTTAAATTTATTTAACTTGTCTGTTTTTATGAAATTTTTTTCTAGTCCTCAATTAGAACATTGGTGTCTTAATCAAATGCAGCACTTGCTAGGGGCACTGTAGTCATTGTATCTGGTAGGTACACTGCTAGGTCTATCTTTTGTCTAAAATTCCTTAATCATATTCATGTACATTGCACATGAAATGTCACTTTTTATGACAAAATACGGCAGATAAGAATTGGTGTGCTTAATTAAAAGGAGGATATATTTGTCCACACTCTCTTGATGATAATATCTTCAGATGATATTCAAACTACACTGAACCAGAAAGCCACAAACTATCTCCCATACTGAAATTGAATTCTAGGGTAAAACAAGGAATTCTGTCTTTGCAATGTATTCTTCCACTAGCATGGTTCCATTGTTACTTAACCTCTCCTAATTAAAGACATACTACTAACATTATATCGTGCCATTGACCAGAAACTTACACATTCTCTGTCATGATCTGAGGAGGACTAGATATTCCCTACAGTGGGTTGTTTGCAGGAGGGGAGAATTGAAATTGGATACTTATCCCTGTGACATCAAGACTCTGGGTAGAAAATAACTTCTCCTGAATGTTTCATACCAATAACTCCCATGAGTGACTCTAGGCCAATAAACATAAATAAAGAGAAAGCCACAACATAACACAACACAGCACAACAATGTTTTAGAAACTCTGTGTACATAATCACTGTAAAGATATTTGAACAGAATTTGGTAATTTGGTTACTTGGTTCTTTGGTTGTTTATAACACCATTGGTACTTTTCAATAGACTGTAAACCTTTTAAGATCAATACAAATAATTGCAAATTTTAAGGATGCCATGAATAGACCAGTAACATCCTGGGTATGTTAGGGGTTCTGGATACTGCTCTTCTTCTTTCTTAGTATAATTTCTATTTCCTTATATGTAATCTATCACCTTCTATCCTGGCTATCTAACACTTTCTCCCCCAGTGGGACTGATACACCTCATTGTTCAATTTTGATAGCTACATTGCGAGTCCTTTGTCTCCTGCCAACTGGCTCAGATGTACACCTGTCCCTCTGTCACTCTCTCTGCCCTCTCAGCTGGTGATAGCCCAACTCAAGCTACCCAGACAGTGGCTGATTAGGTAGCCTGCTGTCCTCTAATCCCCACTTGTGTCCAGGTCAGTGCAGTTATGAAGCAGCAAATGATCCTTCGCAGCTTTAATGTTGGCTGTGTCCCAGGATGCTGCTGTTATTGGTTTTATCCTGCCACTTAATACATCAAATATGATTTAAAGTTGACATTGACAAAACAGCTGAAGAAGCTTTATGTGGTTATGCTCGTGACTGACAATAGTTATCAGAACCATGATGTCCTGGTTAAAATGAGAAGCAGACAGTGACTCTTTAGAAACTTGGATTTTATCTTATCTTTTCTTGTTCCAGAAGAAAACAGTGTCAACCCCAAAATTATCAGTAACTAGGCTCACTGACAATGCAGCTTATGTTACAAAGCTTTGAAAAAGTTGAATGGATTAGGGACACATGATAGAATGGACTACATGATTTGTACTATAATGCAAACATGAGAACAAGGTATGAAGAGTAGATATAATCTTATGAGAGTATAGAGTATTTATGAGGTTATAGACTAGTGAAAAATAGATATTCCAATACAGATACTACAATCTAGTTTTAGACAATTCATTTGTCTACAGTGAATTGTGTATAATAATGTGGACATTGCTAAAGCGTTATAGACTTTTAGGAAACCATGTCTACATGACAGCCCAATTAGTGAATCAGGAAGAGTGAATTATAGAAAAAAGAAAACATTTTACAAATTATTATAATAGGTCGCTAGATAGATGATAGATAAATAGATGATAGACAGACAGATAGATGTTAGATAGATAGATGGATAGATAGATAGATGATAATATATTCATCAATAGATAGATGATATATATGTTCACAAGAATTGCAAATTGCATGGTTGATATTATTGCAAGTACACATTATACTGTTCAGTATCAAGAAAAAGCTACTTAATAAGGACATTAATTTAGCCTGTACTATCTCTATGAAAGAACTAATGTAGCTGTTTTATGAACAAACAGTGAGCAGAAAAGAACTTAGAAGAGTTCAAGAACCTTCAAAAACCACAGTTAAGAAAAAGTCTTTCCTTAAAAAAATGAGATAGGTGTAGGCTGTGTTCACTTCTGTTCAGATTTATGAGACTAAATTATTTGCTTGCTTTTCTGTTTTAAGAATAGCTTTCTCTTCATCATTGTTCACATAGAAGATATGGCTATCATCATCCACTGGGCTTCCTTGTTATAGATTTCAGCAAAAGCAGTTTCTTTGTCCCAATATCAGATCCCTCTAAGAGAAAATATAATTACCCTCTGTATGTTCACTTTTGGTTGACTGAACTGTATAGCTCAGAAACATAAACCCACCTTAAGGTATGAACATTCTTTTTTTTAAAACTCTTAAAACTGTATAACATTATAATTTTATGAATATTATATTTCATTGTTATTTAACATAGTTTCTTTTCTTTTTATTTTATTTATTTACATTTCAAATGTTATCCCCTTTCTCCTACCCAACCATCCACCCATTCCCACCTCCCCACCATGACATTACCCTACACTGAGGCATTGAGCCCTCATAGGACCAAAGGCCTCTCCTCCCACTGATGCCAGATAAGGCCATCTTCTGCTACATATGTAGCTGGAGCCCTGCAAACCCCTTCTCCTCCTTTAGAGCTTTCCCCAACTCCTCTTTTGGGGTCTCCATGCTCTGTACAATTGTTGGCTGCCAGCATCCGAATCTGTATTTGTCATGCTCTGGCAGAGCCTCTTTGGAGACAGCTATACCAGGCTCCTGTCAGCAAGCACTTCTTGGCATCTGCAATGTGTCTGGGTTTGGTGTCTGTATAAGGAATGGATACCCAGGCGAGGCAGTAGAAGGAAGCTAGGGTTTTCTGTATGTTGCATATACCCATAGCTCACATGGAAAATTTAAAGACATTAAATTAAAAACATGGATTATATGGCAATGACAGAATTTCTATATGATAACCTAGGAAACATTAATTGTATAAGATATCAATTAAAGAATGATCATCTTTTTATGTATCTGTCCCAATAAGAAAATAGTAGAGATATTTTTTATATGTTCCCCCTTCATCTCAGATTTGACAGTTCTTATACCACACAAATGGAATTGCTGTCATTTCTCTGGCAATGCCATTTCTTACAAAGAATAATTTAGTTTTCTTCCTTTCTTAAACAATGTGATCTTTAGCTTTATATATTGACAATAGTTTAACAGATGTTTTAGGTGCTCTAAAACACATGGAGCACTGTGTTCAATCAAATCATCCCATTGCACTTCACAATTTTATTTACTCTTATTGTATTCAGCATTCTGTCCCCATCACATCACTGAAAGTACCATCTTCTAGGTTGGTAAGTTCTGTAGTTAAAGTCATGCCTTCATTTCCCTTAACACATAAGCAATTCTATTATTAGTTTAATACAATCTACTCATTTGACTCAGGAAGGCCCATGTTCTTGTCACTTCCTCTACCTTTTATCTCCTAGGGTTCCTTGTTTGCACTCCCTTCTGGGTTTATCTAGCTCATCATGTGACTCAGTACTACTCTCACATATATATGCCAGCCCAGACCTTGCTCAATCTCAGACACCTACAGCCAGAATTTTATTCCATCGCACTTGGATGGTGGCAGGATCCTCAGACTTAACAGATTTCCAAAACTGAGCTCTCTCTGTCCTTATCTGTTTTATCAGGTAGTTAATGGCAACTCTATAGGATCCTATTTTGAAGTGTGTGTTCTAACTCAACTGTTTTCTTTGTGAGCATGTTCTCTCATAAATGACAGATATTCTACTGAAAAGACCTCATTTTATCCTTCTGATTCCTCATATATTGTTCTTTTTTTTCTGATATACTAACCATTTGCAACATATTCTATATTTCTATATTTGAAACACTGACTTTTAATCTCTGTATCCCTCCACTAGAATGTAAACTTCATATTGGGATATACTTTTGTTTGATTAATTTTCGAAAGATGTTCAAATACATTTGTTAAATGAATGAATGGCATGACATGATCTTTAATCCCGAGAAGCTTACAATCCACTTTGGAAATAAATTATATGTTAGAACAAAAAAAAAAAAGAATTTCTGCCAGCGTGAAACAGAGTGTGCCAAATGATAACTAAGTAGAACAGACCCAAAGTGCTCAGGCATCGTTTTCTAAGGATTCAGAAGACTGGGCTCAATTTGAATAATTCATTCCAGGAGAAAATTGATCATAATCTAGGGAAGGAAAGATGGGAGTAAAACATTTCAAATGACAGCAATTTAAGGCCTCAATGACAATTTTTTATCGTAATTTAGAGAAAAGCTGTTTGTTGAATACACACACACACACACACACACACACACATTTATTATAACTGGAATTCTCTTTCTTCCTTGTCTGTTGAATACAAAAACAATATCCCACTAATAGGTCTATTGTCTAATGCATATGTGACATATATTATTAGGTCTTAGGGGAGGGGAGGGCCGCCCAGAAAGATAGGAGAAATCCATCTGAAAGCCCCATTTCAGATGAGATTCTTTTTTCCTAGGCAGAAAAAGCAAAATGAAATACTTACTTAGAAACAAAAGAAAAAAATAAAAGTGGGCCAAGGGAAAAGCTTTTAGCAAATGTGAAAAAAAAAAGTCACGCTGGCACCGATGATGGGCCACTTAGTGCTGATTATTTCTAATGGAACAAGAAGACAAGCAGGCGCTTGGAGGCACAGGCAGGATTCTTCTCAGAGAGGCACCAGGCTTGCCAACTGTCACCGTGACTTGGGGCTTGGACTGACTCTCTGCTAATACATCTTACCTTCTTCACGAGCTGATACTGGGCACAGATTATAAGATCAAACAGTTTAACTTTAGCACATCTTTAATATAAATTTTTTGACACAGCAGCTGGACTACATTTAGTTTCTCCCAAATCCTTCCCAATCCCTCTCTCGTGTACTTCAGGAGGCATGATTTCCCTTGTCCAAACAGCAAAAGATGGCTTTGGCCATTTAGACAAACACACTAATAACTTTCTAGTATCGTTCCACTCTTGGAATTACTCTATTTAAGTCTTGGCTGTTCAGTAATGATTAGAAATCTATTGCAGTTTTGAAAGGTGCATCCTGGTATCAGAGATGAATCTATATGGGCCCTGCTCTGGTTACTGTTCTATTATTGCCAAAACTATGATCTGAGCAACTTAGCAAAGGAACCATTTTACTGCTGGGGCTGGGGGATGCCTACAGTTTCAAAGGCTTAGTTCATAGTCATCATAGCAGGGCACAGAAAAGGCAGGCTGGGTGCTGGAGAAGTAGCTAAGATTTCCCATCTGTTCCTCCAGCAGTATGATTAAAGAGATAAATAGCGGCCCTGTCTTGAACCTTAGAAACCTCAACCCTCTCCCCACCCAGTGACAAACCTGCCTCAAGAAGTGCATACTTAATAACCCTTTCTACACAGTCAACCAACTGGGAAGCAAGCATTCACACATAGACACGTATGGGAGACATTCTCACTCTGACCACCATATCCCCTAAATTGCTTTTAGATTGCCTTCATCACAGCCAACTTTAAGTAGTATAACTCTCCCAGACAGTCTAACAGAAGACTGAATCAACTTTAACCTCATGAAACATTATTGGCAGTTCTAGGGCTCTTACGTCTTCATCTGCACTGGAAATACATTGCCAGTGTTTAAGTCTCATGATGAGACATCCCTGTCTGACCACGTGCCCTTTTTCTGGACCCTCTGAACTCTGTTTTGTTTGTTTGTTTGTATTTTTTGGGGGGGTGTTTCTGTCAATGGCTTTATTTATTTATTTTCTTATTATCTTTGATCTGCTTTTACAGTCCAGTCGCTATCCCACTCCTGTTCTGCTCTCCTCTGACAATTCTTCATCCCATTCCTCCTCCCCTGTCTCCAAGAGAACATCCCCAAACCCTACACCCCCCACACTTGGCAAAGCCTCCCTACTACCTAGAGACTCAAGTCTCTTGAGGGTTAGATGAATCTTCTCTCACGGAGGCCAGACATGGCAGTCCTCTGCTGTATATGTGTTGGAGGCCTCATATCAGTTGGTGTATGCTCCCCGGTTGATGGCTCAGTGTCCGAGAGATCTCAGGGTCCAGGTTAGTTGAGACTACTGGTATTCCTATGGGGTTCCCACCTCCCCAACTTCTATCTTTTCTCTAGTTCAACCGCAGGGGTACCTGATGTCAATCCAATGGCTGGGTGTGAGTATCTGCATCTGTTTCAGTGAGCTGCTTGTTGGGCTTCTCAGAGGACAGCCATGTTAGGCTCCTGTCTGTAAGCACAGCATAGCATCAGTAATAGTGTCAGGCCTTGAAGCCTCCCTTTGAGATGGGTTCCAATTTGGGCCGCTCACTGGACCTCCCTTTCCTCAGTCTCTTCTCCATTTCTGTCTCTGCCATTCTTTTAGACAAGAACAATTCTGGGCCAGAGTTTTTGTCTGTGGGATGGCAACATCATTTGTCCACTTGATGTTCTGTCTTTCTACTGGAGGTGGATTCTACAAGATCCCTCTCCCCACTGTTGGGATTTTATCTAAGGTCCCTCCCTCCCCTTGAGTCTTGAGATTCTCTCATCTCCCAAGTCTAATTGCCCCATCCTTTATTTTGCTACATAAAGGCAGACATAAGTGGCATAGGATTATACTATGGGTTTTTTTATGATTACACTAGACTGATTTCCTGATCTGGCATGGAAGCACATAATTTTCTTGTGTCTTACACATTTTGTAAAGTGAATTTCCCGTTTGTTGTATTAACTGTGTAGCTTGAAACCACACAAGCATCTAACAAGGGAGGCAGCAAACTGAGTTAGCATCATATGGAAGACGAGAGGTAAAAACCAACAACCTTCTGCATGGCTTCTACTTGAATATTTACTGGGGCCTCATGGAAATGGACTAGTTATTAACAAGTAAACAACTCTTATGTTGTAGCAAATATTAGTCATTACTTATAATAAAAATGATACTTAACATTGTACATGTAATCACGATCTACCATGGTCCAAAGGTATACATGTGGAATAGCTACATCAGAGAATTTCGAAAAGGCCAAACAAATATGTCAAGTCCTAGATGAATGAATTACAGGACTTCTTTTTTTTCCATTTTTTGTGACTCCTCAAATCATTAATAAGAGGTCAGATATAAAATGCATACATCTTCTGAAGCAGTAATTATGCCACTTACTTACATATTTGTTTGTGTTTATGTAAGTCCCTCAAATCATTCTTGAAAGGAAGCACAAAAGAAAGAACTTAGTGCTTCTAGAAAAGAGAATGGTTCTGGAATTATCGCTTACAATTAGCCCCTTCAAAAGTTCTCTAAAAATAGTATTATTTTCAAAAAACAGAATTGCTATCTCAAACAGGAAATATATGAGACTGTAGCTCAATAAACAATGTTTATAACTTCAGTTTATTAAGTAATTTACTAATTCATCCTTTGCATTAAGGGTGATGGATATAATGTATGGTACATGGCTCATGTCTCTTAAAAACTGTGAAACACTTTGGTGGCAATTTTTGTAATCATTTCCCAGAAAAATCAAAAGTAAGCAAACATATTTTAACACAGTTATGAGGCAATAAGGTTCTGGGATTTCTGATGATTTAACACAGTTATGACACTCTGGAGAATCTGTATTAATGTAATTATCATGTTGTCTTTGGTTTTACTCATGTCTTTTCCTTTTGTGTCTATAAACCTGGAGTAATAAGAGGTATTGATTAAATGCCAAACAAGAGTTTATGCCTTAAGTAAATATAGTTGCTCTTATTCCAATACCAATGGTTCTGACCTCAATTTTCTTAGTGTCCAAGCTAATATTTCTAAGCAAGATACACCTAAATCTGTAGGCTGTCTCTGACATATGTGTATTTAATCAAGAAAAATGCTTAGGAACATAACTTCTACAAGTTTCTCAATCTTCATCAAAGATTATGACTCCAGGAATCATTGAGATATGCTGGACATATTTTGATCATCGTAAGTATAGTTAGAGTCACCCGTAAAGAACTCGTAGGTAGATCAAGAAATGCTGTTAAAAATCTTGCAACACATACCAGTCCACATAGCTCATACTGGGGTAGCGCAAATGATAGTTATGTGGAGAATCTGTGGTCTAAACACAGATATCTCTGATGTACTTTACACATCGCTGTCTTGCATAATGCAGCTTCTGGTGCTGGATGCTTTATGAGCTAGTTCCTAGGATGTCTAGTCTATCCTTTTAAGCATATTTTTCATGACTGAACTTTTCTTTGCTAGTCTATTTGTAGTGTGGCAGGGATTATTCATCCTCTGCTCAAAACTGCTGAATGGGTTGTATCAGGCACATGAAGCATCCCCATGCCGACAGTAGGCTGCTTCAGATCTAATCTTTATCCCCTGTAAAGCTAGAGCTGCTATACACCATTTACTCATTTCTGCTTATCTCTTATTTTTTTTCCTGGCTCCAGTTTCTTATGTCTCATAAAACAAATCCTGGCTGAAAGTACTCATCTTATAATATCGGAGAAAACTTTAGGTCATCAAAAGTGAATGCTGTATAGAAGTTGCAAGAATACATCGAGTTATTACCTCCATTTAATACATTCTGAATGCCTTAGTATTTTGCTATCTCAAGCTCTCCTTTGCAGAGATGAACATTGATAGGCTGGGTATTTGGGCTCTTGTATAGCATCAGCTGTCTATACATACAAACACATGTTTGTTTGCAATTATTCCTTTCTTCTTCCTTATTCATATTTGTTGTAAGGACATAGTTATCCTGAAGAGTGAGAGAAATAGACTCATCATTTTTAACTTGAATCTTAATTGTGATATTTGTTAGTATTTTCTTCAGTTTCTTAATGTCATAAAGACTCATTTTATATTTGTGTATATGAAATCAGTGTAAGAGTTGTCATAAATAAAAAGAAACCTTACAGCAGCCAACACTAAACAGACCTGACAAGCATAAAACAATTGCAAGGCTTGGAGGAGACAGTAGCACAAAATGGGGCTATCCTCACCGATGGCCCCACCATTCCACCCCATACAGCCAATGATAACTTGGAAAGCAGAAACACCTGATACATAAACAAACACATGGAGGTCCATTGTCACAAACCTCCCAGAGAGCCCATGTAATGAAGCACTAGCAGGGAGCATGCATAGGCTTAGCCTAAATCAGGATGGCTAAGACCAAAAATTCAAGCAACAGCTCCTGCTGTTGAAGATGTGGAGAAAGTGAAACACTCCTCCATTGCTGTTGGGATTGCAAACTGGTACAATCATTCTGGAAATCAATCTTGCAGCTTCTCAGAAAACTGGAAGTAGTGCTACTTCAAAAATCCAGCTATGTCACTCCTAGGCATATCCCCAAAAGATGCTCTGTCGTTCTATAAGGACACATGCTCCACTATGTTCATAGCAACTTGATTTGTAATAGACAGAAACTGGAAACAACCCAGATGTTTCTCAATTAAACAATGGAGAAAGAAAATGTGTTTCATTTACATAATGGAATGATACTCACCTACTAAAACCAAGTGCCTCGTGAATTTTGCACACAAATGGATGGAGCTAGAAATGTCATCCTTCTTGGAGTAACCCAGACCCCAAAGAATATACATGGTATATATTCACTGATAAGTGGATATTAGGAAGCAGAAGAGGACAACTCCTGTAGAGGATACCAACCCACCCACAAAATTTTCGACCCAAAATTTGTCCTGTCGAAAAGAAATCCCGGGACAAAAATAGAACAGAGACTCAAGAAATGGCCAACCAATAACTAGACCAACTTCAAACATATCCCATTGGCAGATATCAATTTCTGACACTTTTAATGGTACTCTGTTATGCTTGCAGACAGGGTCCTAGCATAACTGTCCTCTACTAACCAGGTGACTGAAACAGATACCCAGAGCCAAGCACTGGTCAGAGGGCATGGACTCTTCTGGAAGAGTTGAGGAAAAAATTGAAGGCCATGAAAGGGATGAGAACCCCCCAGGAGGCCAATAGAGTCAACTATCCTGGAGTTCTGAGGGAGTCAACAACCAAAGAACATGCATAGGCTTAAATGTGCCCTAGGCACATATGTGACAGATATGCAGGCCAAACTAGAGAGGAGGCTCTCCCTAAAGCCATAGCCTGACTGTGGTACCCGTTTCCCAACAGGGCTGCTTTGTCTTGCAGAGAGAGAGAGGAAGAGAGAGAGGGAGAGAAAGAGAGAGAGAGAGAGAGAGAGAGAGACAGACAGACAGACAGACAGACAGACAGACAGACAGACACAGACACAGAGACAGAAACAGAGACAGAAACAGAGAGAATGTACCTATTCTGGTAGAGACTAGATATGCCAGGTTGAGAGAGTTACACAGAGAAGGTCCCACACTCTCAGAAGAGAAAGGGAGAGGGGATAGGAGGAGGGTCACTGTGAGGGGAGACTGAGAAGAGGGTAAGGTTTGGTGTAAATAAATTAATTAATTAAAAAATAGAGTTTTCATAAAAAAAGAAAAACAAAGAACATATGTTAACTGCCCAGATTATAGCTCGGCTATTGCATTCTATTAAGTTTTGCTTAGACCATTATTGGCATTTATCTCTCATGGATTATCTCTTTCATCCCAATATTGTTTGAATAATTTCTTCTCTAAAATATATTTTACGCCAAGGCTGGACCCCCCAGTGTAGGGGAATGTCAGCATGGGGAGGTGGGATGGGGTGGGTGGTTGAGGAGGGGGAACACCCTCATTGAAGAAGGGAACAGTTAGATAGAGGGATTATAGATGGGATATCAGGAAAGGGGATAACATATGAAATATAAATTTAAAAAATCCAGTAAAAATATATTTTATATTTCTCCCTAATCATAGTTGAAATTTATACAGATTTTCATTTGTAAAGGAGTAGATTTGCTTCTCTGTCTTATGTTATTGGGCAATGAAAATCATATGGGAACACTCTTCTGTTGCTGGTGGAATTGCAAACTGGAACAACCAATCTGGAAATCAATCAGGAAGTTCCTCAGAAAATTGGAAATAGATCTACCTGAAGACCCATCTATACCAATTTTGAGCATATACCCAAAAAACGCCCAACCATGCCACAAGGGCCTGTGTTCTACTATGTTCATAGTGGCCTTATTTATGATAGCCAGAAGCTAGAAACAACTCAGTTGTCCCACAACAGAATGATGGATACAGAAATATGGTTCATTTTCACAATGAAATATTATTCAACTATTAAGAATGAGAGCACCATGAGTTCTACCAGTAAATGGATAGAACTAGAAAATCTTATCCTGAGTGAGATAATTCAGACCCAAAAGGATATGCATGGTATGTTCTTACTAATAAGTGGATAGTTACCAAAAAAAGTATAGAACACCCAGGATACAATCCACAGAACACAAGATGGTTAACAAGTCAAAGGGCACAAGTGAGGATGTTTCAATCCCACTTAGGAGGGAGAAGAAAGAAATCACACAGGGTAGAGGGAGGGAGGAACTTTTGTGAGAAAGGACAGGAGGAGGAAAAGGGGAATGTAATCATATTTTGAGGGGGTGAAACAAAACTAAAGCCTTGAGAACCAGCAGAATGAATGGAAACAGGCAACTGTGGGAGGTAGGAGGTGGACGGACCCTCTAGAATGTACCAAAGACCTTGGTGGTGAAAGACTCCCAAGACGTAAAGAGAAACCACAGTCCATTGACCCCCAGAGAGAACAGCTTCACAGAGGACAACAGTTTTATTGCTCCTCTCAAGACCCAAAAGTCTGAAGGCCTCCCAGGAGATCTACTGCAGCTAAGGCAACAAATCAGCAGCTTCTCTGCCCCTCTGAAGACCCTCCAGATGGAAGACCACACAGGAGGTCTGCTATAGCCAGGGCCACAGGCTACCAGGAAACATGTTGCACCTCAGGGACAAAAGACTCAAGATGGAGTCAGAAACACTAGGGACAACCAGATGGTTAGTGGCAAATGCAAGATCATAAGCAAAAGAAGCCAATATACCTGGGCATCATCAGAACCCAGTTTTCCTACCACAGCAAGCTCTCAATACAAGAACACACCTGAAAATCAGGAAGCTGACCTAAAATTCTATCACATGAGTATAATAGAGTCCTTTAAGGAGGATATGAATAACTCACTGAAAGAAATACAGGAAAGCACAGATAAATGGGTAGAAGCACTTAAAGAGGAAACAAATAAACCCCTTTAAGAAATACAGAAAAACACAATCAGACAGGGGAAAGAATTGCATAAAGGTGTCGAAGACCTAAAAGTGGAAGTAGAGACAATAAAGAAGACAGGAATGGAGGCAAACCTGGAAATGGAAAAACCTAGGAAAGAGGTCAGGAATTACAGATGTAAGTATCACCAATAGAACTCAAGAGATAGAAGAGAGAATCTCAGGTGTAGAAGTTACTCTAGAAGAGATTGACACAACTGTCAAAGAAAATTCAAAACATAAAAAATAAAACCACCTAACCCAAACATCCAGAAAATTCAGAACACAATGAAAGACCAAATCTAAGAATGATTGGAATACAAGAGAAGAAAGATTCCTAGCTCAAAGGACCTGAAGATGTCTTTAACAAAATCATAGAAGAAAACTTTCCCAACCTAAAGAAACAGATGGCCATAAAGGTACAAGAATTCTATAGAACACCAAACAAATGGGACCAGAAAATAACGTCCTCTTCACACATAATAATCAAAATATTAAATGCACAGAACAAAAAAAGCTTATTGAAAGCTGCAAGGGAAAAGGGCCAAGTAACATACAAAGGCAGACTTATCAGAAATACTGTGTGCCACTTTCACCAATGGACAGGGCATTGAAACAGAAAATAAATACAGACACAGTAAAACTAATAAAAGTTATGAACCAAATGGATTTAACAGATATCTACAGAACATTTTACCCTAAACCAAAAGAATACACCTTCTTCTCAGAACTTCATGGTACCTTCTCCAAAATTCACCATATAAATGATCACAAAACAACCCTCAACCGATACAAGAAGATTGAAATAATCCTATGTACCCTATCAGACTACCATGGCCTAAGGCTGGTCTTCAATAACAACCAAAGCAACAGAAATCCCACATACATATGGAAACTGAACAACTCTCTACTCAATGATAATTTTGTCAGGGATTAAATAAAGAAAGAAATTAAAAATTCCTGGAATTTAAAGACAATTTTGACACATCATACCCAAACTTATGGGACACAATGAAAACAGTGCTAAGGGGAAAATTCACAGCACTAAGTCCTCCAGTAAAGAAACTGGAGAGCAACTAGCAACTTAACAGTTCATCTGAGAACTCTAGAACTAAAAGAATCAAACTCACCCAAGAGGAATAGATGTCAGGAAATACCCAAACTAAGGGCGAAATCAACCAAATAGAAACAAAGAAGAATACAGAGAATCAGCAAAACCAAAAGCTGGTTCTTTGATAGAATCAGCAAGATAGATAAACCCCTAGCCAACTAACTAAAGGGCCCAGAGGCAGCATCCAAATTAACAAGATCAGAAATGAAAAGAGAGACATAACAACTGAATTGGAGGAAATTTAAAAAAAATCAGATCCTACTACAAAAGCCTATACTCAACAAAACAAGAAATTCTAGATAAAATGGACAGCTTTTCTAGATACATATCACATACTAAAGTTAAATGAAGAGCGGGTAAACTTTCTAAAGAGGCTCATAACCCATAAGGAAATAGAAGTCATTAAAAATGTCCCAAGAAAAGCCCAGGACCAGGTGGATTTAGTTCAGAATTCTAACAGACCTTCAAAGTAGATCTACTACTAATATTCCTCAAATTATTCCATAAAAGGTTGCTTCAATATTCAAAAATCCATTAATTTAATCCACCATATAAACAAACTCAAAGAAAAAAATCACATGATCTTCTTAGATGCAGAAAAAACATTTGACAAAATACAACACCCCTTTATGCTATTAAGTATTGGAGAGAATTTCAAGGCCCATACTTGAACATAATAAAAAGCAATGGAGAGGTACTTGAAGCAATCCCACTAAAATCAGGGACAACACAAGGATGCCCACTCTCCCCATATCTATTCAATATACTACTCGAAGTGTTAGCTAGAACAATAAGACAACAAGAAGAGATCAAGGGGATACAAATTGGCAAAGAACAAACAAAGGTATAACTATTTGCAAGATGATATGATAGTATACATAAGCAACCCCAAGAATTCTACCAGAAAATTTCTCTTGGTACTAATCAACTTCAGCAAAGCAGGTGAATATAAAATAAACTCAAATAAATCAGTAGCCTTCCTTTATTCAAATGATAAACAGACTGAGAAAAAAATTAGGAAAGAACTCTCTTCAAAAAGCCACAAATAATATAAAATATCTTGGGATAACTCTAACAAAACAAATGAAATATCTATATGATAAGACTTCGAGTATCTCATGAAAGAAATAGAAAATCTCAGAAAATAGAGAGATCTCCCATGCTCATGGATTGACAGAATTAACATAGTAAAAATGGCCATCCTATCAAAGGCAATCTACAGATTCAATGTAATACCTATCAAATTCCCCATACAACTCTTCAAAGACATGGAAAGTGCAATTCTCAAAGTCATCTGGAAAGGCAAAAAAACCCAGAATAAAGGAAACAATTGTTAACAACAAAAGAATGGCTGAAGGAATAACCATCCCTGACCTCAAGCTCCAATACAGAGCAATAGTGATAAAAACTGCATAGTATTTGTACAGAGACAGACAGGTTGATCAATGGAATAGTATTGAAGACCCATAAATGAAACCTCATACCTATGCAAACTTGATCTTTGACAAAGAAGTCAAAAATATACAAGGGAATAAAGAAAACATCTTCAATAAATGGTGCTGGTATAACTGGCTGTCTGTATGTAGAAAAATGAAAATAGACCCATATTTTTACCATGCCCAAAGCTCAAGTTCAAGGAGATCAAGGACCTCAACATAAAACCAGATACACTGAATCTAATAGAAGACAATGTGGGAAAGAGCCTTGAACCCATGAGCACAGGGAGGTAAATTTCCAAACAGAACTCCAATGGCTCTAAGATCAAGAATTGATAAATGGGACCTCATGAAACTGGAAAGTTTCTCTAAGGCCAAGGACATAGTCAATAAAACAAATTGGCAACCTACTAATTGGAAAAAATCTTCACTAATCCCACATCCTGTTGAGGCCTAATATCCAAAATATATAAACAACTTAAGAAGCTAACCACCAAAACCACAAACTAATTAAAAAATGGGTTATAGAATCAAACCAAGAACTCACAACAGAGGAATCTTGAATGGCTGAGAAGCACCTAAAGAAATGTTCAAAGTCCTTAGAGAACAGAGAAATGCAAATCAAAATGACCCTGAGATTCCACCTTACACCAGGCAAAATGGCTAAGACCAAAACTTCAGGTGACAACACATGTTGGCAAGGAATTGAGAAAAATAAATATTCCTCCATTTTTTCTGGGATTGTAAATTGGTACAACCACTCTGAAAAATTGGAGATTGCTTAGAAAATTGAAAATAAAACTACCTGAAGACCCAGAAATACCACTCTTGGGAATATTCACAAAAGATGCTCTACCGTGACACAGGGCACATGTTCCACTATGTTCATAGTGGCCTTATTTGTGATATCCAGAAGCTGGAAACAACCCAGATGTCCCACAACAGAAGAACGGATACAGAAAATGTGGTTCATTTAAACAATGGAATTCTATTCGGCTATTAAGAATGAGGACAACCTGAGTTTTGCAAGCAAATCGATAGAACTAGAAAATATCATCTTGAGTGAGGTAACTTAGACCCAAAATGACATACATGGTGTTTTCTCACTAATAAGTGGATATTAGTAGAAAGGAAAAAGTGCCCAATATCCAAGATACAGTCCACAGAACTTAAAAAGTTCAACAAGCTGAAGGGCCCAAGTGAGGATATCTCAGTCATACGTGGGAAGGAGAAGAATAAAACCACAAGAGGGAGAGAGGGAGGGACAGGGGAGAAAAAGGGGATGGACGTGAGGGGAGAGGGGAGCATGATCTGATAATGGGTGGGGGGGGAAGGACTGAAGCCCTGAAGGCCAGCAGAAAGAATAGAAACAAGCACCCTAAGAAAGAAGGAGGTTGGGAAGACCCTCCAGAATGTACCAGAGACATGGGAAGTGAGAGACTCTCAGGACTCAAAGAGGGAAGACCCTAGATGAAATTTCCTACAGTGGGGAGAAGGAACTTGTTGAGCGCACCTCCAGCAGCAGAAAGACAAAGCATCAAATCAGGGATGGGGTTGAGATCCCACAGTCAAAACTCTGACCCATGATTCTTCCTGACTGAAAGAAATGCAGCGATGGAAATAGAGAAGAGCCTTAGGAAAAGAAGGTCTCGTGACAGGCCCAAACTGATCCAGCTCAAGGAGAGGCCCCAAGACCTGAAACCGTTACTGAGACTATGGGGCATTCAAAAAAAACGGGACCTATCCTATCATGACTGCCCTCCAAAAGACCCATCAAGCAGCTGAAGGAGTCAGATGCAGGTATGTGCATTCAACCAATGAACAGAGGCTACTGATCCCTCTGGTTGAATTAAGGAAAAACTGGAGGAAGCTGAGGAGGAGGGCAACCCTGTAGAAGAATCAGCAGTCTCAGTTAACCTGAACCCCAGAGATCTCTCAGACACTGGATCATACAGCAGCATACAGCAGCTGAGATTAAGTCCCCAACACAAATACAGTAGAGGGCTCCCAGGTCTCGGTTCAGTCAGAGAAGGTGCACCTAACACTCAAGAGACTGGAGACCCCGGGAAGTTTAGAGTTCTGTTGGGGTCAGTGGGGTGGGAACATCCTCGTGGAGACCTGGGAAGGGGAGTATATGGGGGTGGGGTAACGAGGTATGGTATGTGGAACAGTCAGAGAGTGGATGAGGAGGGGATTAAAATCTGGAGTGTAAATATAAATAAATAATAAAAAGACTAGAACTTCAATAATAATAAAAGTAATAATAAATATTAAAAAAACAAAAAAAATCATATGGAATTAACTAGTTTTAGGGGATAACACAATGCATTTTTGTCCTATGTTTGAGGACAGACATAGACTAAGAAATTGTTTCTATACATGTTTGAAAGTAATAACAAAAATATTTTTGAACAAACATTTTTCATGTCTAAACTAATAACCAGGATTATTATTTTGACCCAAAGAGTAAAAAATTAACATTATACACATGGAAGAGGACAGTGAGTCACTGATACATAAAAAATTATATGAAATGCAAAAAATAAAATATAAAAATAATCAATTATATACGGTGCATACTGTTTAAATTAGTAGAGAGATTAAGAAAAAAAAAGACATGGATGAGGAAGATTTAAGAATGAAATGTGAAGACAGGAGGAAAAAGGGGAATTGTGGAATAGTAAAGAATATCAGTCTACCCATGACCTCTGCTTAGCCATCCACTTGTATGGATGGCCTTGGGCTTTTGTAAACAGTGCAAAAGCTAAGACATGAAATTGTGTTGCAGGTTTTTGTTTTTTTGTGTTTTTTTTTGGTCTCCTTTTATCTTAAAACATCATGTGTGATTCTCTGAGTATAAATTTATTTTTACATAACATTCCTATATGCCTATAATGTATCTTGTTCAAATCCATCAAATAATTAATTATTCCACATCATTTTACCACTTTCCCCTCTGACTTTCATGTGTGCTGTCATTTTTATTTATTTATGTTTTAACATACACGGTTATCTCCATGTACTTCAGTTGGGGTAGGCATCAATAGGACTATGGGGAGCCTTTTATAGTCTTTATCCACTAATTCCCCCTCCACTAGCAGCCATCACCTGCTAACAACTCCTATGATAGGTGGAACTTCAGGAGAATCTTCCTCATCCACCTTGGTAATTTAGTTGGCTTGCTCTTGTGAAACTCCTGTGCACAAGTCCCAGCTATGTGAACTATGCTATCATGTCCAGCCATGTGAACTATGCTATCATGTCCAGTGAACTATGCTATCATGTCCAGCCATGTGAACTATGCTATCATGTCCAGCCATGTGAACTATGCTATCATGTCCAGCCATGTGAACTATGCTATCATGTCCACCCATGTGAACTATGCTATCATGTCCACCCATGTGAACTATGCTATCATGTCCACCCATGTGAACTATGCTATCATGTCCGCCCACGAGAACTATGCTATCATGTCCAGCAAATACTGTTTAGATGTAGACATCTACTTCCTCTTGTTCCTATATTCTCCTTCCCTCTTTCATGATAATCCCTGAATTTTTGGGAAAAGGAAGAAAAATGCGATATCTGATTTAGATCTGAACACTCTACAGTTTCTTATTGTCTAAATATTAAATATAATTCTTAAAGTATGCTTTAACATTGCATTGCAAGAGTTATCCTTTCTTGGGTTCCCAATACTATCTAATGGCATTTTGTAAAATTGGCATGGTTTGTCATTTTTGTTTTTCTGGTATGCCAGTTATTTAGCTCTCTGACCTTTGGTCATATTTTGAGAAAGATAAATAGAGTTTGTCATTTATTATTGTATAATTAATAGAGTAATTAAGACGCCGTGTTCAGATTTCAAGTGCTGACTTAATTTTCTTTTTAATGCCAACCCAATTAGCTGAACTGGATAAAAAGTTCACTGTGAAGATGGAAAGGAAGAATTTTTAGAACTGTTTGATTAACCAGTTAGGAGCACTATCAACACAATTAACACTGTGGAAAAATTATCTGGAAATTATATAAAATCTACTTATAATATTTTACAAAATATTGATTCAATGCTTTAGGAGTTCTACATCTTTTGAATTTACATTTCACAATTTCTGCTGCACAGAAGCTGAATAATCTTTCTTCACACTTTAAATTAGTACAAAAGTATTGTACATTTATTTACTTTGGCATGTAGTATAACATATAGAGGTCAGTTAAGAACATTTGTCGGTCAGTTCGTTCCTTTCACCACATAATTTCTGGGGCTTGAACCCATAATGTCAAGCAACCCATGATGTCAGCAAGAGCTTTTACCTATTCAACTATCACATAACCCATACATACTATTTTAAATGGTTCAAAGGCAAGAGTTATTTAATAGAATTGAAGTAAGTTAGTATGAAAGTTTAGATGATCAAAGTATTTTATAAAAGTGACTGATAGTTTTGCCAATGTCAAGTCATTATAAAAACAAGCATTTTAATTTTATCTAAAATTCATCATTGCAGTAACTAATAATACCAGTGTGTAGTGTATTAACAATGATATCCTAATATTACTCATTTAAAAATGTGAAATGTTTGTATTTGTCAATGTCATGTAGATCAAAAGTTAGTAACTTATGGTTACTCAATGACCTATGACCTTGAAAAAAGTTACTGTACAACAACACTTATCTGTAACGTTACAAACTAGAAGTAAAAAGTGTTTTAGTTTAGATTTCTTAATGATTTTAGTGTAGGTTTAAATATGGAAAACATGAGAAAAATCCAAACATTTTACAAATCATAGTAATTTAGCAAAGTCATGATATATCTCAAAGAGCAAGGACTGATATAGGTCCAGATAATTTTTTAGAAGTACAAGCTTTAATATTTCATTTAAAATATATTAGGATACTTTGAACTTTCAACATCATTGCTCTGACCCAAAATGAGTAATATGAGGAAATAAAGTCCAGGCAATAACATGTTTCCATGCATACACAATGCCATTATCACATTTTATTGACTAAAGATATTTACTTACTTATTATTAAATTTATACATTGAACAACTGTAACACAATATAGTTTATAACTGAAGATAACCAGGTATTTGGAATCATAAGCAATGCCTACTGCTATTAAATTACTATTATCAGTGTATCTTGCTTCAAATGTAAACTCTTATATATGCTTAACCCTGCAGTTACTAATTTTGAAAGGTTAAATTTAAAAACTCTAGTTTTAACATTAGCTCAGGTAATTCCATTCAGTGTTACCAATCAAATTTAAGAACTAGAGGTTTGGATTGCAATTTCATTATATTTTAAATAATACATTTTATTATATAGAAATGACGAATGTTAAGCTTATAGAAGTACAGCTATGTGTGGATAGTAAATAATTGTGATACTGCAACACAAAGAGGCGACTACTGGACTTTGTGTTTTTATTAGCGTCCACTAATCAGGGATTGGTTCATAACACAATAGATTTTTAATGTACTTAATATATTCACATATGCATTATTTCATGTGTTTTTTATATTATTAGTATTACTGAAATTCTTTCTTAGGACTGGTAAAGTTGTTCTGCAGCTAAAGATCATGAAGCTTGATGGCTTGATTTCAACCCCAATATTCTGCATGTTCAAAGGAGAAAAGCCGCTTCTACACATTTGACTACAAACATTACTTGTAGCTCTCCCACAAACAGAGAAATATACAATATACTGGGTGCTCACTCATCTACCTCTACAACTAAATAACCTAATAAACGAATAAACCTCTGAAACTAAGTACCAAAATCAAAATATAAATCAATTAAAATAAGTGTCATTGACATCCATAGGCATTTCCAGAAGATAAACAAATGTCCAGTCCAAATATGATAAACTTAATCATCATCCCTTATTAAATTATAAAGTGCAAATCAAGACTACGATGAGATCTCATATTACCCTAATTACTACTATAAATACCAGTACATGTAAGGTGAAAGCAAGGAAAGGAAAACATTTATATACTGGTAATGAGAATGTCTGTGGGAATAGCCACTAAAAAAACCAGTGTGGAATTTTCACAAAACACTAAATGTAAAACTATAAAAGCTGTGACTTACAGCATGGTCCTACAGTCTCAGCATTTGGTAAGCTGAGAGAACAAACTTTCAGAGAACTGGCCAGAAAGATGTTAAATCAAAGTTCACATGTATTTACATAATATATGAATATAGTAACAACAGATAGGCCATGAATTAGATAGAGAGCAAGTGTATGGGAGGACTAAAGTGAAGAAAGGTAAAGGACGAATATAATTATAATATCAAAATATAATATAATATCAAATATAATATTATTATATAATAATATTATATCAAATATAATATCAAATTATAATATCAAAAATATAGCAAAAATGTAAATAAATAAATAAATAAATAAATACCACTATGTAATCCAACAATATTACCACCTAGTATTTGTCAAATAGATAACTGAACCTGAACTTCCCGTGCTTAGTTCTGTACTATTCACAGCAGTCAAAGTATGGATGTAGCCTAAATGTTTATCAATAGCAAAGAAAATGTGATGCTGAGGCTGTGACAACATGTCCAATGTCTGTGCAAGCTCAAGCAGACAAAATCCTATCCTCAGCTAAGGAACAATTAGTAGTTAATTGCTCACAGAGGAGAGAAAATGTACTTTCTTTAACAGGTAGTCACTGTTAGGTCTAGACACTACAGGAGATAGTGACATAGCTTAGAACATACAGACAATATCTATTGGACTTAGTGGGTATTTTCAAATCAGAAGGCACAATATTGGGTAGGAATGGAGTGAGAAGAGGGATCTTCAAGGAGACAAGGATGGAAATTAATACAATCAAATTTCAATGTATGAAGTCCAATGTATGAAGAACAAAGGTCTTAACATGTATTCATGTAACTGCATTATTTTTATCTTTGTATGTGTGTATGAATAATATACCAGATGAACCAGATCCTGTCTTCTGTGACAAGATAAGCCTACAGTCCTTATAAACAAAGCCAAACATTCAGAGACAAGTAACACATGGTCTCATTGATGTGTGGATAATAAAGAAGTTTTTCTCATAAAAGACAGTGATATAGTGTTGTCAGAAACCTAGAATGTTGGATGTGATATCTGGTGGTTTTCAGAAGTCAAGATTAGGGGATAGGAACAGATGGTGATGGTCAGAAACCAAGAGTGGGGAACAAGAACAAGATGAGTTAGCTTAATATAGAAAAAATAATTTCTAATGCTTTGGATAGCATAGTACGGTGACAAGTCAACACTAATTTACTGTAATTTGTTGAAGAAGAAATTACAGAATATATTTAAATAAAAGGGAACATGTTTGAGATTCAAGATATGCTAGCATTCTCAATTAGATAAGTATATTTATTGTTTGTTAGATAAAATTGTAAATATTTTTGGAGAACTCTGTAATAATGATGGGCACTTAACTCATTCTTAGATTTCCATTTTTGCCTTCTCCAAGCTTCAATTATTAGACAATTATGTTTTCTACTATATAATAAGATAAAATTTTACACAAATAAAGTATGCCCCAGAAAAAAAAATAGTGACCATATCAAAAGTACATATGTTAACTGTATTTTTAAGTTTGATTAGTCTCTTTTATTAAAATTATGATATGCATTACATTAATTTATGCTCATATATTCAATATATTACCGAATATATCTTATAGAGATGGATGTATTACTTTCATCATTATTTGAAACCATACTCTTAAAAATAAAGTATTAAGTTCTTAGGATGAATTGTGTGAGGCATTATCATTACTGTCCTGCTATATCAATATAAAAATGAACTTTTATCTATTTTTACACTTAGTTATCTTTAAAGAAATACAAAGTAATAAAGCTATATATACATATTTCATCATATATCTGTAGCTTGTCTTTTGCAGGTGCAGAGATGTAAAGCTAAATTTTATGCAGGGATTAAGTCTAAATTGGAGGTCTGCATTGGGCCCACCCTGTCAGAGCTCAGAAGAAGAGGAAAGTTTGTCAAAAGAGATGCAGGACTCAAGGAGAACATGGCCCACTGAATCAATTAAGCAGGGAACAGATGGGCTCACCAAGATTGAAGTGGCAAGCAGAGAGCCTGCATGGGTCTGTTCCAGGTCCTTGTGTGTTATGTTTGTTAGTTAGGTACTTTTGTGAATCTCCTAACAGTGCAAATGGGTGAGTCTCTGACTCTTGCCTGCTCTTGGTACACTTCCTATTTGATTGCTTTGTCCAGCCTTTATGTGAGGACTTTTGTCTTGTTTTACTCTATCTTATTTTGTTGTATTTGGTTGTTTTCTCTTGGAGGCCTGCTGTTTTCTGAAGGGAAACCTAGGGAGGTAGATCAGCAGAGAGGGGAGGGGGTGAGAAAGAGGGATATGTTATATTAGATAAGGATCTAATTTCAATTTTTAAAAAGTAATGCATATCACAAAATATCTCACAGAAAGTCATTTTTCCCCAAAGTTCTACTAAGTAAAACAAACACTTCATCTAAAAACTCTTGTTCTCTTTCCTCTTCAGCTGTGTTTTATTCCCTCCAATTTTTGAAGCTTCTCCATTCAAACATTCATAAGTTAATACTAGAATAAACACCCCAATTTTCCCTGTGTCTCATGAGATATTTTCCTTTCATTTCCTATATGCCTCTGTTACTTTCTTCTTTATCACAGTGCTTATCATTATCACACTAGGTATCGTAGAATATATATTATACATTCCACATTCTAACATATATAGTTATATGTATATTTTAGAAACTAGACTCCATGTGGTAGATTTGTGTGATGCTTTGAATAAGTATGTACCCCTATAGATTCATGTGCTTGACCCATCAGGAGTACTATTAGGAGGTGTGGCCTTGTTGGAGAAAGTGTGTCACATTGCAGGAGATGGTGACATAACTTAAAACATAAGCAGGGGTCAGGCTTTGAGGTATCCTATTCTCAAGCTACACCGAGTTTGGCATACAGTCCCCTTCTAAGGTTTTCCAATCAAGATGTTGAACTCTCTGCTCCTCCTCTCCCACCACATGTGCCTAGATGCTGCCATGTTTTCCACCATGGCAATAATGGACTAAACCTCTGAAACTGTAAGCCACTGCAATTAAATGATTTCACTTATTAGAGTTGCCGTTGTTTCTTCTCAGCAAGAGAAACCCTAACTATGTTTGTTTGGTTGGTTTGGTTTTGAGTCTGCTAGATTGAAAACAATGTGACAAAAAAGAGACAATTTGTAATTATTAGTGGAGTAACTAAAAATAAACCAAACAAATGAAAATTACAACATAATAACAACGTAATCAGAACTTCAAGCCTGAGAAATGGACAGGACTTTATATCTGCTCTGTAGGTTATATGACTGTAGAAACCAAACTGTTATCAATAATAACTGTATATGATACACATGATGAGCAAAATTTCTAGCTCACCACGAACACATCTATAGGAGTAAAGTAATATTACTTCACAAGGTTATTGTGAAGTAAATCATAAAACTAAAAAATAGGGAGGAAGATAGAAAAAGACTATTGGAAGAAAAGAAAAAATATGCACACAAAAGAGAATGAGAGAAAAAAAATGATGCATCATGAAGGACAATTATTTCAGAATGTCACAACACAGTGTTGAGAGAAAGAATACCAGAGAAGCAAAAGGGTGGGAATGATAGAAGTAGAAAAAGTCATGCTGCAGAATATATTTCTAAAAATAAATAAATAAATAAATAAATAAATAAATAAATAAATAAATAAATCAAATAAAAACTGGGCATAAATGTGCTTTGAGTTGGAGAGTAACATCAGGTAGTAGGCAGGGATGACTCAAGTGCTCAGTGATATGATCATCAACAACAACAGGCAACTGGAATGAAAAAAAGAAACAATTCTGGAATAATCAGAGGCAATTGAGAAGACACGGGGACTAATGGTGAAGAATTAGAGTTGAAGTGATAAGGATCAGGCTGAGACAACTTGATGAATACGTAGTTCATGGAAAATACAAATACTGTGGTGCTGAAAGACTAGGTATGTATGTTGGCTTACACATATCTGTGGATTATTGATAAATAGAGAATTGGCTGCCTGAAGTTTGTCATCAGAAATAGCTTTGTGAATATGGAGCATGTGGAGATAGAAGGAGGTAAAGCTTACATGAGGGGCTTCATGGAGAGTAAGGAATCAAGTGAGACATAAGTCATACTAGAAACAAACCTTTAAACAACATGAAGAGTAGATGATAAGAGGATTAAGAGCCTTAAGAGAATGAAAATGGTTTCTTCATCATCAAGGCACAGTAGCAAAGAGTGAGGTCTTCATTCTGAGCTATCTGATGCCAACCTCATGGCTGAGATAATACAGCAGTCACCTTCATGGCTGAGATAATACAGCAGTCACCTTCATGGCTGAGATAATACAGCAGTCACCTTCATGGCTGAGATAATAAACCAGTCACCTTCATGGCTGAGATAATACATCAGTCAACATGACTGAGTAGATGAAAATGTCACTATCTATATGACTGAAGTCACTACCACGTCATAGTTCCTGGGTGTGACACTGTCTACTTCTTGAAATAAGTCTATCATGATGTAGAAACAAACAAGTAAGACCAACTATAGCAAGAATACCATGTTCTATGGAGATGGTTTCCACTTTGTTCGTGATGACATCTCCCCACGTAAGTATTTTCAATCCAAAATCCTGGCCTAGAAGCTGTACATCTTGGATCTCACCTTGGAGCTGAGTATTGTAGGCCACAGTGGGCATATACTACACATACCCTTTACCTCTGACCACCAACAGACTGTTTCTGGATCCCAAGACAAACTATAAAGCTATGGAATATTCTAAATGTATATTCAGGATCGAAGTCACTTGGAATCGGTGCTGTCCACTTCTATCCAGCACTAGTAATTCTATCAGCATTGCTAGTGACTGGGGTAAGTTGTTAAAGATATAAAATTGGGCTAACGATATTAGCTACACAACTGTCTGAACATTGGGAGTCTTTCTGGAGGACCTCATTGGAGGAGATCCATAGGAAATATCTCTATGCTTCTGAGTTGTCAGGCTTTGCTTGGGGTTTTATGATGACACATTTATACACTCAGTGGTAGGTGTGTGATCCAGGTTCTGTTCTACAGTCCTAAGTGCTTTTGGCCCTCTTCTGCTGCATGATTCAGCCTCCAGATTTGGGACTTAGAGGGAAAGATGACTATACACAAATAACATGGCAAAGCCACCCCATTACTCCTCTCTGGCCTTGTCTGAAGATGACTAAACTACTTTCTGTACAAACAACATGGTTTATATGGAGCAGGTGACTATAGACAACCCCATAGAGTTTATATCAGAGTTTTAGTAATGAAATTGGTTTTCTGAGAAAATAGAGAAAAAGAGCATGATAATGTAATGGGTATGAATTGCAGAAAATAAGGAAGAGAGAGTGATGACATCTAGGCCAAGCAGATTTTTTTCATTTTATACTTAACTTATCAGGTACATCAGTGAGATCATTAAAGTTCATATTTTCCCATTGGGCTGCACACAGAAAGAAACAAACCAGGACAAGAGACCACAGTAAAAAATGCCATATGGTTTTGCCAGTGTATTTAAATTTTGAAAGCTTTGGTTTAGAGAAACAGAGAATGTCTGGCTACCCTCATTAAAATTATTATCTTTTACAGGATCTTTGTTTTCTACAACCAAGGTAAAACGTAATCATTACTGAGGCTTTCTATGAAACTTCTTTGTATTTCTTAATACCAAAGTATCTTTATTATAGATAAGAGAATTTAATTTTGTGCTTCAGAATGGTATTTCTTAGAAAGACTGAAACACTTAAAGAATTTGTCCTATAAATTCATTTAAAATAGCACCTCAATAATCAGACTCTAGGAAATAATATTTTAAGTAATTTCATGTATTTGAAATTGGGATTTAAAAAAATAAACCAAAGTTCAAACATAACTAACTGTGGAAACAGTATTATGTCAGACTATGTAATCAACTATATCCAAATAATTAGGTTAAACTTGTAACTGCTAATTGTATTTGCATGTGGAATTATAGAATACAGCAATTGCAGCTTTGTACTTAAAATGTACAACATATAATCATCTTAGACCTAAATTACCCCACTCTCTAATATTATTTGGTTCTTTGTTGCACAATACAAAAATTATAATAATTCAAAATTAGTATCTTCCAGGGATATATATTTTTAAATTAAGTTACTCTATTGAGTCTATTTTAGTGTATCCAATTTAAATGTTCACTTTAGATAAGATAAAAATCATTCTTTGACTTTTTATTTTATCAAACTCACCCTAAAAGTACTTAAAAATATATCCAGAACTAGGTGTACAAATATACTCCATCCAAATAAATACAAAAATGCTGTTGTCTTTTGCTTACGACAAAGTTCTTTATCACTTATGATTGTATCATAACGAAGGGGGTGGTTTTGATGCTTTGATCAGGAATGTGCACATGAACACAAGAAGGTCCTATTCCCCAATTGGTTCTTGATTGATCAATAAAGATGCCAGTGGCTAGAGGTTGGGTGGAAAAGGCGGGACTTCCAGGTTTCCACATTCAGGGTAGGAGAAGCAAGAGAAAGAAAGGGATTTACCTTGCTTTGAAGGGAGAGTCACCAGCCATGTGAGATCTCAGGTGGGGTGGCCATTGGCCACTTCCCCGGGGTGAGAGATTAGAAATGCAACTAAGAGGGGGGCAGATGTAGGATGCTGAGCATGGAATAAAGGAAAATGCATATTAGCCACAGGAGGGTTACAAGAGCCCAGCCACTGAGTCCTAAGGCAGGTTAAAAGAAAATTGACATTGAACTGCCTGAGGATCCAGCTATACCTCTCCTGGGCATATACCCAAAAGATGCCCCAACATATAAAAAAGACACGTGCTCCACTATGTTCATCGCAGCCTTATTTATAATAGCCAGAAGCTGGAAAGAACCCAGATGCCCTGCAACAGAGGAATGGATACAGAAAATGTGGTACATCTACACAATGGAATATTACTCAGCTATCAAAAACAATGACTTTATGAAATTCATAGGCAAATGGTTGGAACTGGAAAATATCATCCTGAGTGAGCTAACCTAATCACAGAAAGACACATGGTATGTACTCATTGATAAGGGCTAGCCCAAATGCTTGAATTACCCTAGATGCCTAGAACAAATGAAACTCAAGACGGATGATCAAAATGAATGCAGGCAGAGACACAGCCAGAATACAGCAAATACAGATATGCCAGCAGGAAACCACTGAACTGAGAACAGGACCCCTGTTGAAGGAATCAGAGAAAGAACTGGAAGAGCTTGAAGGAGCCAGACCCCATATGTACAGCAATGCCAACCAACCAGAGCTTTGAGGGAGCCACTACCCAAAGACTATACATGGACTGACCCTGGACTCTGACCTCGAGGTTGCAAAATGAATATCCTAGTAAGAGCACCAGTGGAAGGGGGGCCCTGGGTCCTGCTAAGACTGAACCCCAGTGAACTAGACTGTTGGGGAGAGGGCAGCAATGGGGGAGGGCTGAGGAACACCATAGGAAGGGGAGGGGGAGGATGTTTGCCCGAAACCGAAAGGAATAACATTCAAATGTATATAAGAAATACTCAAGTTAATAATAAAAAAAAAAATGAGCTATGTGTGTGCGTGTATCTTTCATCCTCAGATCAAAGGGAACAAGGGTGGTGGCTGGTAGGGAAGTCCACCCAGAATGCAAAGCAGGGTAGTAGAAACTATATGCTACATCACAAAAACGATTCAAAACTTAAATTGTTCAGTATTCAAAACCTGGAATTTTAATCACAAACTACGAAAATTTATGTTCATCTCTTTAGTTATTCTCATTCTCATTAATTATAATATAGTAATAGGAATGATCACTAGAGTGGGGTGGCTTCATGGAATAAAGAAAGACCAGAGTTCTGCTAATGAGTGACTACCCACTCACTAAAGAAAAAAAACCCTGGTCTTTTTTATATACTGTGAATTTGAATATCAGAAACTCTTGGTGACATCTTTATTCACCTTTTATGTGAATTTTTCTTCATGCTTCTTTCCCCGATAGTGTCTCACAATGAAGTAACTAAATTCCTAACAACCAGTCTTCTTTGGGCCTCCTTATATTTGCATGACACCTTGCAGCTTTTTCCCAATTGAGACACTTCTACTTTGCATTACTTCATTAGAAATCAGTAAGACTTGCAGATTTCCTCTTCAGTTCCCAACGAGCTCTAAGCTCCTCTCAGGAATCATCATACATTT
Organism: Rattus rattus; assembly: GCF_011064425.1. Lineage (NCBI taxonomy): Eukaryota > Metazoa > Chordata > Mammalia > Rodentia > Muridae > Rattus > Rattus rattus. The sequence continues at coordinate 48,142,861 of NC_046171.1, forward strand.
TTGTTTTTCTTGCCATTCTCTTAGCTTGTTGCACTAAAAATGTACTGGGGTTTCCTTCCTGTCTTTTGCCTCAGTTCGTGGGGGCAAAGTTTTATCCAAAATCCTGTGACCTCTGCCCCAGGTGGTTTACCAAAATTTGGTCTATATATAATTGCTTAAAAATAACATGTTTGATTGTTAATGAAATAAATGAAATGCAATTCATACTAGTTTTCCTTGGAAATAATGGAAGAAATTATGTGTACCTAAAACCTTATTTTCTGAATTAATAGTACTGAATGAGTATTTCAGAGTTACTCATTAAATTTAACTTTGTGCAAATTACATGACTCATTGAAGTTCAATTTCCCCCTAGCCAATTATACTATATCATATTCATGTATGTATAGTGAAATTATCAATAAGATACTTTCAAGAACAAAGATAGCTTAAAGCTTATGATAAAATGAACATCTTCAGAGTCTATTCTGCTTAGAAAAAGACTTTATCCAGAATAAATAGAGCCAGCAAAAACAACACACAGTGACTGTTACCTAGTGCTAGCAGGAGTATTCAGACATGGGAAAGAGGATCAGGAAAGTCTTTATTTGAGGCATTAAAGACAGATAATGTGTTTGTGAAAATGTGCACATACATACACATATGTGTCTACCAAAATCGGAATGGGCTAGAAATTTTGCTTCCCTTGTGAAAACAAAACTATGCTTAGCAGCTGAAAGAAGTTTAATGCTTTGATTGCATAAAAGGAAGTTGAATATTTAAACTCAAATATTGTGAGAGAGCTTCAGAAACAAATTTATTTGCAGGACTTCTTTAAATATTTTGGCTGCATTTTAGACTCCAGTTATTAAGGGAGAAATCAAGCTGAATTTCATTAAACATAACCTAAGGGTTGAGATCACATCAAGTTACTAACATAAACTCTCACAGATGATACATATTTTGACCTGAGAGTTAGCATAATGTGGAAGTCAGTAGATTTTTTTTATTTGAGAATTCAGAGGGGTAAAGAATTGGCAATTGGGACTTAATTGAGGACCCCAAGTAAGGACTGAATTGAGGGAGATATTTATGTTTCTAAGGCTGATGCTGGGTAGGAGGCCCAGATAACAAGCTGGCCTGATGAAGTGATAACCTGTTTTCTTTGCAACTCAGAGAACTGTTTTGAAAGATTGAACAAAATAATCTATGAGAGTAACATGGACAATATCTAATGCATAATTGCTCATCTATAATCATTCCTATCCCCTTACTTTCTTTTCCAATGTTTTCCAGTAATTTAGCCACAAGACTGGGACAAAATCCTAGACTTCTGCTTACCATCCCAGAGTTCTTTGTTAATGGACTGCTGATCTATAAACAAAGATGAAACACAGGAATTTTTAAGCAAATATTCACAACTTATCCTGGAATTGCTTACAAGCTGACAGCTATCCAATTTATCTTCAGTTTATATTTAAAATTTATCATATGTTCCAAAATGACTGACAGAAAGAGCTTTGTTTCTGAAGCCAATTCATTTCCATCATTTTTGGACACCATTCAGAGCTATAACAGACTTCTGTGGTGTTCAAAAGCATTCATCCAGAGCAACAACAAATGCTAATTATCATAAAAATGAATAGCTCCTGATAACATGATTTTAAGAAGTTCTCCTAGTCCAGAAATACATTTCATCTAACATCCATCTGTTAGGGTGTGGGAGCAAGAAGTGGATGAAATTATCATGTATCAAGCTGGACAATACAACAAAGGGGAAACGAATATAAACAGGGGATAGCATATGTAATAAGTAAGTCTGGAAAGGGGACATGTAATAAAAATGGCACATCTCTCTCCTTCAGTAAGCGATTGATACGTGAGTCCACAGCTAAGCCAATGCTCTCTAACTTGACAAGTGTGATTATAGGAGAACACGTTCAGTCCACAGTCTTTGTTATAAGTGTACTTTTCCCACAACTTCAAACTGTAATCTATTCTACTTGGGCAGTCCACCTTAAAAATCCTTGTATCCGTGATAATTTGAGACATAAAATTACATACAGTGAAGTTTTTCTTAGGAATGTGTTTAAAAAGATTTTTCTGTATATTGACAAGTCATTTCTATTATATAAAACAAGAAACCCAAGTTCTCAAAAGTAAAAATTTAAACTTCAAAAGGATAAAAATATGTAGTTACCAATGTAATTTGCTAATTAAAAATAATACAAGATCATGAATAATTCAATGTCTATAAATGTGGTTTGGAAGCACAATGGTGGGGCCTTTGCCCTTTCTACTGGCATGTGATCACTGCTATAAGAGCCAATGCTCACCAGCAGGTGCCTAATCAATACATGTTGACTTAAAAGTTGCATAAAATAGAATATATAATCTATAATTATTCAATATTCAGACTTTAAGATATGCTTAATTCTGTAAATTTATAATTTTAACATCACTATATATTATATACAAAATCAAATATTTCTGAAATGTCCATGTAACTTTCAAAATAATAAAATGATAAAGCATCTTGTTTAAGGAAAGTAAGTGAATATTTAGACAAGGTTTCACTCTATATCACAGGCTAACCTAGAACTTGCTATGTAGGCCAGGCTGACCTCAAAGTAGTAGTAATCTTACCAATGTCCATGCTTGGATATAGCAAAGAGACACTACCAGGCCCAGGTATAAAGCTTTTAAAAATGAATTTGAAATGCTTTTAATAAACTTAATTTGAGGTCAAGATCTCCACAAGGGTATAAATGAAATTGACAATAATATTTCTTTATTTATATTTGTGCTAGTGATAAAAATATTTAGAATATTCTCTATAATTTTAAAAATACACGTGAATATTTGCTTTACTAATTGTGATATGAGCTGGTTACAAGTCATTGTTTTTGTTTATTCAGTATGTCATACATGAATGTACATTTTTATATACTATAATAAAGATATATGGTATGTCTATTGATCAATCTTTTGACAATTTCTTTCTAATTATAAACAGTGTGAAAATAATATTGAATAGAAAATGCAATCATATATATGTATATAAATGCACATATATGTAAAAATAAGTACAACAAGTATAGGTATAAGTATAAATATGACAACATATGAGAAAATTTATTAAGGGAGAATAGAGAAGTGACCAGATCCATATTCTACCTTTGTGTATATGGCCATTGACATAAATAAATAAATAAGGTGGATTATTTTTATCTGAAGATTCTCTGGGTGTCACAAATTATGCACACTCAGAAAAACTGTTAAGACACATCTTTCTAGGAGGACTTTATTGATTATATAAAGGAAAATGTTTGTGGGAGAAACAATCCTTGAAAAGTCTAATTAAGTTCAAAGACGCATTAAAAAATACTTGTGACTTTAAAGATTTTATTGATAAACATAAAAGCTAAGTTTATTAAAATATTTTTATGATTTTTTTAACCAATATAATGTTTCTTTTGAGGCCAGCCCTTCCTTAAATCAGTAAAAATATATTGAAAACTATTTTCATTGTTTGTACAAGCTTGAAACTCTTTGTTCTCTTAGCAGAGTTTCTATTTGTCCATTTGCATGGGTAATTTCATTATAAAAGGGATAAGTTTCTCCACAAAGCTCTGTTCATTGCCAGCATACAAAGTGAATGGGCACAAAGCATGTTCCTGCCATATTTGGAGAGAATTTAAATTCAAATGAATTTCAATCTCAATGTAAATTTGAGGGGATAGTGAAAAGGCCTAAAATAAAATGTTTTGCATTCTAATTTAAAAACAATATTTAGAATACTGAAAAATGTCCTTAAATGAAATAAATTACCATGATAAACATATTTACCTCACCAAATTAATTGTCAGCAGAAAACTAAAGTTTGATCTTACTGTTCACTTTCTTGTTTGTGAGACGTGTTTAAAATTAACAATTCACAACATTCGACCACAATTATCAACCCTTAAAACAATGCAATATAGACAACCACTATACAACTAGTAAAATATTCTAAGGCAGTGACATGAATTTCATTAAATTTAATTTAATTTCATTAAATTTTATTTCTCATTCTGTTTTTAAAGTCTCTAAGTAGTATATATCTACACAAAAGTAGTTCCCCAAAGTTTGAATATTTAATGCTGTTATCTATTCAAGGTTTTAGAAAAGTAAAAATGTAAAAACCTGTGGATTTTATTACTTTGCTATAAACCTCATTTGCACAAAACAAACAAAATTCTCTGTCAAAATTGTAAATTTCTTGGTGTTTACTGACACTCATGAGACTTTGCTGTAGAAAACTACTCTTTATCTAAGATTACTTAAATAAAATAACATGATTTTCATATTATCTCTGTCTTTTGATGTATAATTCAATCCTCTGACACTTATTTTATAAATAAAGAGAAATTGCATGTGATTAGGCTGTTATTTTTCTGGATGTGTGAAAGAAGTGTTGATATTTGGCTCCAAACGTCTTTCTGTCTCTTCACATAGTAATAATAATAATAATAATAATAATAATAATAATAATAATAATAATAATAATAATAACAATAATAACAATATTAAACTAATAAAACAAAACACAAAAGAACAGAAGGAACTTGGGATGTGCTCTAGAAAAGAATGTGTTGAAGTCAGCCTCAGAAGCTGCTGCTCTTACCAGTGCTGTCGTCATACACAACCGTGACAGTTTTCCACTTAAAAAACTGCACCAAATCCAAGATGGCGCGGCTCAGGGACGAGAAGTCTGGGTAGAGACTGACGTAGAAGGAATCCTTGTTGTCTGACACCTGGTGCTTCCAGCGGGTCTGTATGTGGGGAACCCCCAGAGCATTGCAGATGGACTGCACAGCATTGGCTGATGAACTGTGTGAAGGACCGAAGATAGCAGCTACCCCAAGAGAGAGCTGATCACAAGCTGAAGGGGAAAAAGAAGTCGGTCAATAGGGAGGGAAGGAGGCCATGCACTGCTACCAAATCTCATAAATGTCTTCTGGGTAGGGATTTTTCTTTAGTAAAATCTACATTTCGTGATATTTCTTCATTCCCTTTACTCCCTCTAAAAAATATTCCATGTTCTTGCTTGCTCTCAAATGCATGACCTCTTTTTCTTTAATTGTCTTTATCTTTGTATAAAATCCTGGATTCATAAATAAAACTTGCTCAGTCCATAAACTGTGACTTGTATGTAGGTTTACTAGGCTGACCATTTGAAATAGGATAATTGGTTGCTGTGCTCTTATATGGGGAAAGCTCTTTGTTTCACATTCACCTTTCCTAAGTTGACTACAACTATGGCATTATTTACAAAACATTTTCAGGTGATTACAGGAAAGTTAATTTGGTCAATTTCCCTGGAGCAAAATTTCAAGTAATTCTGTAGACAATGCCAAGGGAGTGGGGGAAAGGAACAAAGAATTAAAGGATCTTTTTCAGCATAGAATATGTGACCCCTGAATACCTAAGCATAGACACATTTAAAGTTAGATAAAATTTAGTTGTGAAAAATCACTTGATTTATTTCTTTTAAGACTTCAGTATGATGCAAGTAAATTGGTTCTGAAGATACTGATTGCTGGAGCTGAAGGGATTTGCAATCACATAGGAAGAACAACCATATCAACCAACTAGACCACTGAGAGTTCCCAGGGATTAACCAACCAACCTAAGAGTACCCTTGGATGGAACCCTGCCTCCACTGCGTATGTAGCAGAGGACGGCCTTATCTGGAATCAATGGGAGGGGAGCCCCTTGGTCCTTTGGAGGAGAGAGTGGGTGGGTCTGTGAGGAGAACACCTCACAGAAGAAGGGGGGAGGTGGGATGGAATAGAGGGTATTTGGAGGATAACCTAGAAAGAGGATAACATTTAAAATGTAAATAAATAAAATAACCAAAAAAATTATACAGTCAATTCTGAAATCTAACTCAAAATGAAGTTTTACTTCATATATTTCGAAACTGATGGCTTGCCTGAAAAAAAGCAAAGTCCCAAAAAAGATGAAAATACCTGGATTAATCCTGTATTTTTAAATAACACTGATTTTTTAATTTATTTATTTGTTTGTTTGTCCAAAGGTTTTCCTGTGCTACCAGGCTGGCCTAATCTTAATTTCAGAGTTATGTAGGTTAATAGACTTGCAACACCTGCTTAGCTAAGCAGGAGTCACTAAAAATGCTGTATGAATCAATTAATAATTCAATTCCAAGATATCAAAGTATTCATTTATGGACCAAAGTATTTGTATGTTTTCTGGGATGAATGTTTGATATTGAATAACCAATTGATATGCTCTTCCCTGGGGAAGACTGTTTCTCCCACTGTCAGCTTATATTAGTTGACTATGGTTAGGTCATTTTCTAGGGTCAAGACCTCATAAACTTATGATTAATATTTTAAGTGAATATAGCTTGTATAGAATGTATAAGAAAAAATATCAGAAAATCTGTAATTTAACATCTTGCTATATAAAATGATTAAAATTATTTTTAAATGTCTCAGTTGTTAACTATTTTAAAGTCAAACTTTACATCATGATGATGGACATTTGTAGATACCCTATAAGATTCAAAATATACTTCGGATTTCTCTTCCTTTACTTGTTTCTACATGTCCTAAGCAGTAACAGCTCACTAAATAAGATATAAATGAGAGCATTCCCCATTTTATATGTTGCAAAGATAGTTGCTTATTTGAGTTTTCCTAGCTCTAGGCTACATTTCTAATAGGCTTTAATAGATGCTTAATCTGGAAAATGCCTTATAAACCAGGTACCTTATTGCCTAAGGATTGTGCTAGGGCATCTGACAATAGTATTCTGTTTTTGTCAGGAAAATTTGAACTATATTTTTACACTGAGCCTTTGAAATCATGATTAAGAAGTCTACTAATATTTTATCTGTATTTTCCTCACACCTTATGTTTCAATCTAAATGTTTTCATTAGCAGCAGAGTTCCTCCTTCCTTAATGGAAATATCATGAGCTATATGACTAATCAAATGCACTTGTCTTGCATTTAATTACTTAGTTTGCATTTGTTATGACAAACAGAACATTCTACAGTCAACTCTAACCTTTTCCCTCCAGTCTTGTAAACATTTTATCACCATGACACAGATCTGAAATGTGGAAACTAATTGTATTCTCAAAAATATGGATTCAAAGGGCAAGCAAAATATGACTTTGAGAAACACAGATTAGAATCTGGGGAAAACAAAGTCTTCCATCTTAAGAAGCATTGTACCTTAATAACAACTGTCATTAATATTAATAACCTAGGAAGACAACTTCATCAAAGGAGATCTACGAATATGTGTTTCTATCCATGTCAGGTAACTATTAAAACAATATTCGAATCACAAAAAGGTAAATACTGTTTTAAAGAATATGATGATATGAAATGTTGTGTTAGTCTACTAATTTTTTTCTTTTATTGGATATTTTCTTTATTTACATTTCAAATGTTATTCCCCCTTTCATGGTTTCCCCTCCAGGAAGACCTCATCCCATCCCACCAACCCCTGCCCCTTCCCACACAGAGTAACCTAATCATTCCCCACTCCCTGCCCTGGCATTCCTCTACACTGGGGCATCAACGAATGGTCTCTCCTCTCATTGATGTTCCACATCAATGCATATGCAGCTGGGATCATGGATCATTCCAAGTGTACTCCTTGGTTGGTGGTTTAGTGCCAGTGAGCTCTGGGGTGTTTGGTTGGTTGATACTGTTGTTCTTCCTATTGGGGTTGCAAATCCCCTAAGCTACCTGAGTCCTTTCTCTAAATCCACCATCTGGGACACAATTTTCAGTGCTATGGTTGGCTGCACGCATCTGCCTCTGTATTTGAAAGGCTCTGGCAGAGCCTCTCAGGAGACATCTATATCAGTCCCCATCAGCATGCACTTGTTCGGAAAACCAAGAGTGAATGGGTTTGGTGACTGCATGTGGGATAGATCCCCATGTGTGTAACAGTCTCTGGATGGCCTTTCCTTCAGTCTCTGCTCCACACTTGTCTCCAGAATTTCTCTGCAAGTATTCTGTTCCCTCTTTTTAGAAGGATTGAAGAATCCACATTTTGTTTTCTTGTTTAGTTTCTTGTGGTCTATGAATGGTATCTTGGGAATTCCAAGCTTTTGGGCTAATATCCACTTAGGAGTGAATGCATACCATGTGTGTTCTTTGTGACTGGATTACCTCACTCAGCATGATATTTTGTAGTTCCATCCATTTGCCTAAGAATTTCATGAAGACACTGTTTTTGATAGCTGTGTAGTACTCCATTCTGTAAATTTACCACATTTTCTGTATCCGTTCCTCTGTTGAAGGACATCAGGGTTCTTTCCAGCTTCTGGCTATTATAAATAATGCTACTATGAAAATAGTGGGGCATGTGTCCTTGTTATACACTAGAGGATCTTTTGGGTATGTGCCTAGCAGTGGTATAGCAGGGTCCTACGGTAGCACTCTGTCCTATTTTCTGAGGAACTGCCAGACTGATTTCAAAAGTGTTGTATCAGTTTGCCTTCTCACAAACAATGGAGAAGTGTTCCTCTTTCTTCACATCCTCAGGAACTTCTACTCTCAACTGAGTTTTGTATCTAAGCCATTCTGATTGATGTAAGGTAGAATCTCAGGATTGTTTTGATTTGCATTTTCCACATGACTATGGATGCTGGACATTTCTTTAGGTGCTTCTTGGCCATTTGATATTCCTCAGCTGAGAATTCTTTGTTTAGGTCTTTACCCCATTTTTAATAGGGTAATCTGATTCTCTGGAGTCTAAGTTCTTGAGTTCTTTGTATATATTGGATATTAGCTCTATCAGATGAAGGATTGATAAAGATCTTGTCCCAATCTGTTGGTTGCCATTTTGTCCTAAAGACAGTCTCCTTCACCTCATAAAAACGTTGTAATTTTATGAAGTCCCATTTGTCAATTCTTGATCTTAGAGCATAAGACATTGATGTTCTGTTCAGGAAACATTCCCCAGTGCCCATGTGTTAGATGTACTTCCCCACTTTCTCTTCTAGTTGTTTTAGTGTATCTGGTTTTATGTGGAAGTCCTTGATCCACTTAGACTTCAGTTTGTACAAGGAGATAAGAATGTATCAATTTGCGTTCTTTTACAAGTTGACCAACATTGAACCTGTACCATTTGTTGAAAAAGCTATCTTTTTTCCACTGGATGGTTTTTAACAACTTTGTCAAAGATCAAGTGACCATAGGTGTGGGGATCTTCAATTCTATCCCACTGATCTAGATGCCTGCCCCTGTACAATATCGTACACTTTTAATCATGTTAGCTCTGTAATACAGCTTGAGGTGAAGAATGGTGCTCCCCTAGAAGTTCTTATATTGTTGAGGATGCTTTTTGCTATCCTGGGTTTTTTGTTATTCCAAAGGAATTTGCAAATTCTTCTTTATAAATCTATGTAGAATTGAGTTCTAATTTTTATGGGGATTGCATTGAATCTGTAGATTGCTTTTGGCAAGATGGCCATTTTTACTATATTAATCCTGCCAATACATGAACATAGGAGGTCTTTCCATTTCCTGAGATCTTTGATTTTGTTCATCAGAGACTTGATGATTTTGTCATGAAGATATTTTACTTGCTTTTTTAGAGTCACACCAAGGTATTTTATACAATTTGTGACTATTGTGAAGGCTGCCATTTCCCTAACATTCTTTCTCAGCATGTTTATCCTTTGAGAAGAGGAAGGCTCCTAATTGTTTGAGTTAATTTTATATCCAGCCACTTTGCTGAAGTTCTTTATCAACTGTAGGAGTTCTCTGGTAAAATTTTGTGATCACTTAAGTACTCTATCGTATCATCTTTAAATAGTGATATTTTGATCTTGGACTTGGTTTGAGAGAATTTTATTATTTTGGAAATTGGTCTGAAGTTCTCTTTCTTTGTTCCTTGTGTGGTTTAGGTATAAGTGTAATTATGCCTTCAAACAAGGAATTGGGTAGTGTTCCTTCTGCTTCTACTTTGTGGAGTAGTTTGGACAGTATTGGTATTAGGACTTCTTTGAAGGTCTGATAGAATTCTGCACTAAACCCATCTGTTACTGGGATTTTGTTTTTGTTTGTTTGGGAAATTTTAATAACTACTTTTATTTCTTTAGAAGTTACAGGAGTGTTTTGATGGTTTATCTGCTTCTGATTTAACTTTGGTACCTGGTATCTGTCTAGAAAATTATCCGTTTCAACCAGATTTTCCAGTTTTGTTGAATATAGACTTTTGTAGGAGGATCTGATAAATTTTTGCATTTTCTCAGGTTCTGTTGTTATGTTTCCCATTTCATTTCTGATTTTGTTAATTAGGATACATTCTCTGTGCCCTCTGGTTAGTCTGGTTATGGGTTTACGTATATTCCTGATTTCACAAAGAACCAGCTCCTGGTTTTGTTGATTCTTTGTATAGTTCTTTTTGGTTCTACTTGGTTGACTTCAGCCCTGAGTTTGATTATTTTCTGAACTCTCCTCTTTTTTGGTATATTTGCTTCTTTTTGTTCTACAGCTTTTAGGTATGCTGTCAAGCTCTCTCCAGTTTCTTTTTGAGGCACTCAGAGCTATGAGTTTTCCTCTTAGCACTGCTTTCATTGTGTGTCATAAGTTCGGGTATGATGTGACTTCATTGCATTAAATTCTAAAAAGTCTTTAATTTCTTTATTTATTCCTTGACCAAGTTATCATTGGGTAGAGTGTTGTTCAACTTCCATATGTATGTGGGCTTTCTGTAGTTTTTGTTGTTAGTGAAGACCAGCCTTAGTCTGTGGTGATCTGATAGGATATAATCTTATTTCAATCTTCTTGTATCTATTGAGGCCTGTTTTGTGACCAATTATATAGCCACTTTTAGACAAGGTTATCATAAGGTGCTGAGAAGAAGGTATATTCTTGTGTTTTAAGATGAAATATTTTATAAATATCTGTTAAATCATTTGGTTCATAACTTCTCTTAGATTCTCTGTGTCTTTGTTTAGTTACTATTTCCATAATCTATCCATTGATAGAGTAGGGTGTTGAAGTCACCTACTTTTACTGTGTGAGGTGTAATGTGTGCTTTGAGCTTTAATAAGGTTTCTTTTATGGATGTATGGACCCTTGCATTTGGAGGATAAATTCTCAGAATTGAGAGTTTGTTATTGTAAATTTTTCCTTTGATGAGTATAAAGTGTCCTTCTTTATCTTTTTTGATATCTTTTGGCTGAAAGTTGATTTTATTCAATATTAAATGGCTACCCCAGCATGTTTCTTAGGACCATTTGCTTAAAAAATTGTTTTCAGGCCTTTTACTCTGAGGTATTTTCTGTCTTGGTCACTGAGGTAAGTTTCCCGTATGCAGCAAAATGCTGGGACCTGCTTACATATTTAGTCTATGTCTTTTTATTGGGCACAATTCCATTGATGTTAAGAGATATTAAGGAAAAGTGACTCTTGTTTTCTGTTATTATTGATGTTAGAGGTGGAATTGTGTTTGTGTGGCTATCTTCTTTTTGGCTTGTTGAAAGAATATTACTTTCTTGCTTTTTCTAGGGTGTAGTTTTCTTCCTGGTATTGGAGTTTTCCATCTATTATCCTTTGTAGGGATGCATTTGTGGAAAGATATTTTTTAATTTTTGTTTGTCATGGAATATCTTGGTTTCTCCATCTATGTTAATTGAGAGTTATACTGGGTATAAAGTAGCATGGTCTGGCATTTGTGTTCTCTTAGGGTGTGTATGACATCTGCCCAGGATCTTTTGGTTTTCATAGTCTCTGGTGAGAATTCTGGTGTAATTCTGATAGGTATGACTTCATATGTTACTTGACCTTTTTCTCTTTTAATATTCTTTCTTTGTTTTGTGCATTTAGTGTTTTAACTATTATGTAACAGGAAGAATTTCTTTTCTGGTCCAATCTATTTTGAATTTTGTAGGCTTCTTGTATGTTTATGGGCATCTCTTTTTTCTTTAGGTTAGGGAAATTTTCTTCTTTAATTTTGTTGAAAATATATAATGGCCCTTTAATTTCAAATCTTCATTCTCTTCTATATGTATTATGCTTTGGGTTGATTTTCTCATTGGTCCTGGATTTCCTAGATTTTTTTTTTTTTGCATTTTCTTTGAATGTTTTGTTATTGTTTTCTATGGTATCTCTGCACCTGAGATTCTCTCTTCTATCTCTTCTATTCTGTGGTGTTGATTACATCTGTGACTTCTGATCTCCTTCCTAGGTTTTTATCTCCAAGGCTTTCTCCATTTGTGATATTTTTATTTTTTGTATTTCCACTTTTAGATCCTGGACGGTTTTGTTCAATTCCTTCACCTGCTTGGTTGTATTTCCCTGTAATTCTTTAAGGGATCTTTGTGTTTCCTTTTTAAGGGCTTCTACCTGTTTACAGGTGTTGTCCACTTAAAGACCACTTTAAGGGAGCTATTTATGTCCTCTAATGTCCTGTATCCTCATCATAGTCACTATTGATACTTCTGTTTGCATAATACATGCTTTGGGAATCATCATTCCCATTCTTCTTTTGATTACTTAATTTGTTTATGTAATGTGCACTGGGGATTTTTGAGTGCTATGTCTGTGTACATATGTATGTGTATGCAGTCTCATTACAAGCCAGAGAAGTGATTCACATTGTTCTGGAACTAGAGTTACAGATAATTATTCATTGCCATGCAGTGCTAAGTATGTAACCTGAGTCTACTCACTGGGCCAACAGCCAATTCTTTTACCATTTATTTTAGTTAATTGTTTAAAACTCTAATAAAAATGAAAGCAGAACAATATGGGAAAACAATTCATCTACCACAAATTTGATTTCACTTAAAATTGGATTTGTTTGAATAAAACCTAATGAAAATTTATAAAATCAACATTTCCTTTAATAAAATGTATATAAATATTACAGACAATTTCCTTCACATAAATTTCCTTAATAATTTATTGACAACATAAAGGAACCATGAACTTTCTTAAGAACACCTAGAAATCTCAAATCTAGGAACCATAGTATATTTCTATTACCTTTCTTAGATGCTTCAAAACTGTCATAGAGATTGATCTTCTGAGTATCATAAGTTAAAGTGGTGTTGGGCAGCAAAGTCCTGTTCCTGTTGATGGTATTCACAGCAAATCTGAATGCAAGTTCTTCTGCTCCCATGGGGCCAGATTCCACATATTCAAATATACCACCTAGGAAAACAAGAGAACAATTACAGAGGTGTTACAATAGAGCTTAATATTTTTTTTGCTTAAATGTTTTTTAAAAATTATATATGTATAAAAAAGAGACATGCAGAGAGACAGAAAGAGAAAGGGTGATCTGTTTCATAATGGGATCTGTAATTTACTTTTTCTATAAAATTTTAGTTATAAGAAACTATAACAAAAACTTTGGAATTCTGCCCTAATTTACTTTTGTATAAGGGTACGTGTTCCTTTATATCTTATGATTGCTTATTTTAAGACAGAACACAGAATACAAAATTATCTGCTCATTTTTATATACTAACACAGAATTGTCATTACTGAATAATGCCAAACTGTAATCTTAATATTCAGAAGTCTGAATTACATTTATGTAGGATGTCACAAATCTTTAACTGAATGTATTATATTTATAATGGAAATATATCCAAAGTGATACTGGTATTTGCATCTTGCCATAGTCAACAGATAAAAAATTAGACTAAAGTTCACTTTCCAGGGGATAATTCATGATAGATACTATAAACCTAGATGACTTTCTGTGACTAGAGAGGTCACAGTCCCCAAAGGTGAGCCTAGTATTGCTTATCTATATAATATGATATAATATTTAACTACATTAACTATATTATACATAGTTATGCTCATGTACAAAAATAACTGTAACTCTCACTCCTCAAAAACAAAACAAAACCAAAAAGAAAACAAAGCAGAACAAAAAACCCAAACAAACAAAACAAAACAAAACAAAGCAAAACAAAAAATAAAAACAAAAATAAAAAGCAAAACCTCTTGTAGCAGACAGAGGCTACTACAGTCCTCTATATGTAGGCACAATACAGAGCGTAACTGACTGTGGGCTATATTACCCAGTTAGTATATCTACAATACAACAAATACAACACCTACACCTAATTCCGGGAACACTGCAGAAGAAGATGTAGGAAGATTGACAGGGGCAGAGGAGCAGAATGCTCAATACCAAATAGTATCTACTAGACTAGGCAGGGATCTTGGACCCATGACATCGTAACAACGTGATGGACTAAATCATACATTCATAATGACAATATCAGTTGACATGACAATTTCATTGGTGAAATTTTATAAGACCTCTTTCCTAGATGAATAATTACAGGTAGTCCATAGCTGCTGAAGAAGGGAAAGACAGTTTTCTCCAGGATTAAGATCCTGAAAAAGGCTATCCAATTCAAAGCATACTCACATATGGACTTGTTCAAAATATATGAAGTATTTACATAAATAAAAATGTACCAACATATCTAAAATGCAAATTTTGCATTTTTCCTATAAAAATTTAAACAAAATACAATTGTCTTTTAATGTTGCTGTACGTTCCTTTTCAGGAAAAATAACAGTCATGAGTGCTTCAGCTTCAAGACAAAGCCTTTCTATCATCTGTCTTAATGCACTGTAAGTTATTCAATGTGTGTTAAAAATTTAGCCCCTTAATTTGTTCCTCTGCCTTAGCAGCTCCCCTAACCCTAAGCCCACTTCTTCATCCTTGTTCCTGCCTTTCTTTTCTCTGGTATCATTAATATTTCCTTATATGTAATTAGATGTCTGATCTTTATAGAATCTTTTCCTTATTGTTGGCTTGGTGAATGGAATAAAATAGGACAGATCTACACATGAACTCTTTCCAAACTTTGTCACTGAGAAACAAGTGCTTTAAACAGAAGGATATTTATCTTTCACCCTTTTAAATCTACACGATGTACTTTCAGCAAAATCATACACAAATCAAGCTTCCATGAATGAATCAGTTTATAGTTGACTACTTGTATCTTATTAACTGGAAACATGGAGCAGTTTATTAATTCCAAAATAGGATTAAAAAGTTGGATTTTTTGTGTGAAATACTGAAATGATCAATATTTATGACAGGAACTTCAAACTCTTTTAGCCTTACTCCTCCTTACAAATAATTCAGATAAAACATTACCCTCATATATTAGCACTATTTTAAATATTTAAAGAAATCTTTTAAAATATTTGGAATAAGTCATTCTCTACCTTAATTAAATTAAGTGAATAATTAATTTTATAGACTTAACCTTGGATTCTAATATTTATCTATTAAAAAACAAAGCATACACTCAAAATATCTTCTTGAAAAGGCACCCAACATTATTAACATGTTCAGGTTTTAATAGGTAGGACCCTCCCCCAAAATATTTTATTAAAACATCAAAGAAAATTTGGATTGATAGTTCAAATCTAGGACTGTATGTGCAGAATGAGATAGCATTTGATTTACTTAAACATTGATAAAGTTAACTTGCAACACACTAATGTCATAATAGAAAAATAATCACTATATAGATGTTATAAAAGCACTTGAAGAGTGTGCTTGTTGATTTCAGAAAATTAGAAAAGAGAAGAGAAATAGTTGTATTTTCTTAAGGCTGAGCCACAGACGGACAGTATTATATTTGGAAATAAATTTCATTATGGTCACACAATGATAATAATAGATGTAACCGTCACATTAATATCTATCTTACTTCATTATATAAGATACTTAAATATTTTAGTCAATCTTGCATGAAATTTCAAAATTGTAGAAATGTATCACAAACATTCATTCACCGAACAAATACTAAATGGAGGTTAGTTTTGATTCTATATCTGATGAAATGTTTTCAAATTTCAATTCTAACTTATTCCCTGATTTTTTTTTCATGAAATGGTGAAAGCAGAAGTGTTTAAAAGATAAATCTAGAATATCAACAACTATTTCTTCTTTAAATACTCTTAGTATAACCACACATATACTTGTTAGGTAATATAACCATCCCAAAGCCATGCTAGTTGGAACACAGAAAACAACAACAACAACAACAACAACAACAACAACAACAACAACAACAACAAAGCAAAGAGGTACCAGATATACTTGGTTCCACATTTACTTGTACCTTTGCAACCATAAGTATGGGCTGCACAGATTTGTTCCACTAGAAAGAAGGAATTTTTTTTCTTAACTCAATTCATGACTACTTTTTTGATTTTAGAAGATGGACAAACAAGACGGAGCCTGCAGGTATCTAGAATGTTGAAGGCACAGAGATGATGCAGTGAGACTCTTAGCCTTGACAATTCTCTGTATGAAGGGTCTTATTCAGATGTCTGAAGAGAGCTGAATGAGTGCACTTGTAAGAATGACTAATACAGATAATCAGGGATAGTTGTAGCATAGGACAAATGATGGACACACAAACAGCCTTTTTCATTCAGGTCATGGTAGGAATAAAGAGCAGAATTTATGCTACGAATTGAGAGAAGACACAGTAATGAAGGAAATTCCACAAACGTGTGTTACTGTTTGGCAACTGTAAAACAGATCTATTACCCTGTAGCTAAACTAGAGGAGAAACAAAAAAGAAAATTCTGTATTTTGTCAATAGCTTTATCTGTTTTCTAGAGAATGCCATTATGAATAATGTTCTTCACTGGATGTCATGACATTTCAGTACACAGGAGACAAAAACAGAGGTTTTTGGTGTTGGTGTTTTGTTTTTTGTTTGTTGTCTTTTATCTTTTGTTTTGTTTTGTGAATTTGAGGCTAACTTGATCTATAGAGTTCCAGATGAGTTGGGGCTACACAAAAAGACTACATCAATAACAACAGTGAGGGTTACATAATAAGACCCTTTCAATAATAGGGAAATAATAATTCTAAATATAAAAATTTCTTACTTGAGCACCTAAGGTTTGAGGATTATTATTATAGAGAAGAAAGAGTCATTCTTCTTCTTTGTATTCATTTTTTGAATCATTTTATTTTTAAATAAAATTGATAGGCATCGGGTAACTGCAGAGAGGCCACAGCAATCTTAAACACATGAATAACTACAGAAAAGGTAAATATGTTGCATAATTTCAATTAATTTTAACTAAATAGCAATTGTCTTCATGTCTTAGGGAGTGTGTAATGTAGACTTTAACATATGTGAAGTCACCACCCTGCAGAATTTTTAAAACAAATAAAAATAAAATTTTTCATGTTCCAGCAGCATTAGAAGAGAGGTAAAATAAATGTTTTAGCACAGTCATTCATATATATATATATATATATATATATATATATATAATTAAGACTAAGATCATAATGATAGCATATGACAAAGGATTGATAAAGAAAACAAGCTGCCTTTGTCTAAAGAGAAAAACAAAAAGAACTCAGAAGACAGTCAAAGACACATATTTAAAATGGGAGGAAGCTAGTATAGTCAGTGGACTATGAAAGGTGGAGAACTAATACACGAAGCTACCATCTAGAAAGCTGGAAGATAATGAACCAATCAAAGAAAATTGGAATATCAAAGCTAGACAATCAAGAAAATAAGAAGAAATAAACATAACACCTTGAATACAAATAAAGGAATGGAAAAGAAATTAGCAAGAACGATAAAGTTGATTGGAAAGATTAATGAAGTGTCTAAAATTTTTAAGAGTCTGATCATAAAGAAGAAAAAAACTGTAATAATATGAAATGTCAAAGAGAAATGCAAATGAAAATTCAAATTCAATGTGATCAATCTTTGGTTGGTTTTGAGATGTCTACTCAAGTCTTTTCTTCATTATCAACCAGGTTATTTGGCTTTTTTCCAGTGAGTTGTTTACACATGAACAAAGATTTTCTTTGTATTTACGTATATTTTTCTCAATCTCTTTCATGTACATTTAGTAGTTTTCAATGACGACTTTCCACGAAGATTTTATTTTTCACATAGCTCTAAAAAAATGAGACTGAGGAAGTATTTTTGCTATTAGGGTTGAGGAATGCTAGAAATATGTTGACTTGTATTTCACACTGTCTTTTATATATTTACTTTCAAGTTTCATAAAGACTCACATGATATTTTTCTTTAAATGCTTACTGGATTTCATTAATGAAGCCAATAAGCCGTGAAGTTATCTGAATTGGAAGAATATCTATTATTGCTTTAATCTCCTCACTCATTACTTGTTTTGTCAGAATTTTCTTTTTCTTCATAACTTGGGTTGCATAGTTCTAGAAAATTAACCATTTGTATTAGCTATCCAATTTGCTAGTGATATCCATTCATAGTAATCTCAAAGGGGAGACAAGCAAATTGACAGAGGATATAAAGAAATCATCAAGTATATAATTATATAAAGATGTTCACCAAGAAACAGGAAATACAGATTAAAATCATACTGATCTACATTCTAACATCTATTTAAATGACTATTGGTAAAAGTAGAAATAATGATGCTACAGTTCCAGAAGAGAAGGCTTGTAATTTCAATAAGTATTCATGGATGAAGTGCAGTGGTTCAGTCAGTAAAAGTGCTTACTCTTTAAACCAGGAGAACGCAGGTCAATCCCCAGACCCACACATAAAATCATCAACTAGAAAAAGTTGTCCTCTGACTCAAACATGGCACAAACATACACGTAGGGTCATAAATATACCACGGACATCCACAAAAAATAAATGAAATAATATTTAAACATCACATTAAATATACAGTCGAATTGAAAGTGAAGCTATAATCTTGCTAAAACAAAAGCATTGGTTAAAATGATATTTATTTTAAAAAGTTAAAAGAGGAAAAATGTGCCATATTTGGCAATATTAACACTAGTCATAGAGAGGATTCCATACGTATATGTACAGGTATGTATGGGTGTGTTTCAGAGAAAAAAATAAGCTTTACACTCACAGAAAATGTTATAAATGTGGTAAAGCAAATTCTCTACATGTAGCCAATTGCACAAGCATCACCCTTCTAAAGAGCACCATATAGACAGTGAACAAAGACATGTGATCAACATCACAAAGAGTCAGGACACTGACAGTTAAAATCAGGTTCAAGTAATCCCCTACCCAATGAAATATCCAGCTAAAAGGAAAAAGGGAAACACGAGTAAATGTCACTTTGAAAATCTTGTTTCAGAGTCTTCTAACAAAGAACATACAGCTTTGTGAGCTAGCAAATTTCTTTCTGGAATATGTAACCAGAGAAATGGAAGCACCATCAGACAAATGTGTACCTCGCTATTCAAAGAACTGTGAAATATGGCATACTTGCAGACTGTCAGGCAACACAAGAAAGATGATATAAACAAAACATTAAGTTAAAGAGGCCAGGCATGAAAGACTGGTGGTATATAATTTCATTTTTAATGTTATAAAGAAGTGCTGGTGATAGAAGGAAATTCTGGTAGGGAGAACACATCAGACCTGTTTATTCTTCTGTAAGGTATGGATGTGATGAATGGCAGGAAATTGGTAGGATAAATAATCCTTCTTTGCCAAAGAAAGTAAAATCTGTAATATTGATTCTCTAAGGGAAAAACAGTTGTTTTATTCTAAAAGTATATTTCTGGGTTACAAATTGCTATTAAGAAATGTCTTTGTCAATATTCTCAATATTTTATTGCTGTGAAAAGGGACCATATACCTCTTTTAAGCAACGTAATATTTATTTAAATATTGAAAAATAATATTTACGTGTGCCATATGTCTTCTTTAAAATTTGTCTATAACTAGGCTCATTCATTTTAAAATGAGATATCAGAACTCCATGTAATCTTTCATAAACATGTGGTTCATAATGAGAGAAATAACTATAGAGTTCACAAATCATAATTAGTGTGGAAACTCTAGAGCAATACATATATACAACTGTATGATTGTGAAGCTGCTTCTTAGAAATCTATAATTGTGTTCATGATGGACTTACATTAGAATTCATTTAGTTTCAGAATTTGGGGACTCTATGGTCACTTATTTTCAAAGTCTTTACTCTCTATGTGATCCAAACAACTTTTATTGCCTTTCTGTGCTTGCATTTAGATTTCTCACATAGGAAAATACAATCTATTATAATCGTTCTCAAAACTTTTTTCCTTTGGTTTGTTTCTGTGAATTCAAAAACAGGATGTTATATTTTTACAGCCTCTATTT
Source organism: Rattus rattus (assembly GCF_011064425.1). Classification (NCBI taxonomy): domain Eukaryota; kingdom Metazoa; phylum Chordata; class Mammalia; order Rodentia; family Muridae; genus Rattus; species Rattus rattus. The sequence continues at coordinate 48,163,018 of NC_046171.1, forward strand.
CAAATAACAAAATACCTGCAGTTGTGTTTTCCAGGCTTATATTAAAAGTTAATCAACCTCAACATTCTATCATAGCTTGGCAGAGGAAGACAGGAGACTCCTGGGAGAATGACATAGTTTCACTGCTCTGTTTCACAGACACAGAAGACTAAATGGTAAGAGGTTTCTGGCTTACATAGAACAAACAATGCTGAAACTTTTCCCATAAAACTCTGACTCACAAACATCATTGCCCAATACTAAAAAGAAAGACTTATTAATCAATTGCTGAAACCTTGCCAAGGCTTTTCTTCTGTAGATCAATATTATCTACTACAGATGATTGTCTGACTCATAAACCTATGATGAATGTGACAGCCAACAAAACCTCTAAGGCCTGGGACTTTCAGGAGGTCTCATCTTAAAGTGGATACAGTCACTGCATTATAGACTTTTAATTTAATGTGATAGTCATTGTTCTGATTCACAAATTACCCATTGCTCTCCTAAAATATGTATTAGTTTCCTTAGTGAATTGTTACACAAAACCTATTTTCCATGTACAGTGGAATAGTTGTTAACTACCTTTAATTTTCAACAGTGTGCTGGTAAACTGTATGCATACATAGATATTTGTTTTTGAAATTACAATAAAAATCATGATTTCACATTTTTTCTCTCCATATATAGCACCTTTCTTATTATTTTAACATATGTCTATGTTAATATGCATTCCAAAATATCATAACATGTTTGGTTTATATAATGTTATATATGTGGGTTTCCAGGGTTAACCATTTGGTATGAGATAACCAGTTGGTGGGCTCTTACTGTAGAAAGACTATTTCTCTTGCTCTCAGAATACTTTTCATTGCCTGTAGGTCTTTAAATGGGAGTGCAGCTTTCTAGACTTTCCTCAGTCATTTCAGCATGTCTGTTCTTTTTAATATTCACCTCATGCTGAATGTCATGGTGGTGAGACTTCATTGGTATAGTTTCTAAATATTTTAAATGTAAATGTCATTAGATAAGCAATTTTTATCCTCAAGAAAATGATTATAGTTAGATATAGAAAGAGATGATAGATAAATGATACATACATAGATGATATATACATAGATGATAGATATGTAGATAGATAGATAGATAGATAGATAGAAAGATGACAGATAAGAGAGAATATAAAAATATACTGTTCCTACAAATCCCTTCCTGAAAGCATTCAGGTATAACATGTAATAAAATCATAAGTAGGAAAGTGTTAACTATAATCTAGAGTATATGAGAATGTATTTTATTTAATTTTATGAAAAATTCAAACTTTCATCATAAAGGTCTAGAAGGAAGAAGGAAAAGATCGAGAACTAAACTGTCTATATTATTTTATTTTATAGTGAAATATTGGAAGGATCTTCTAAGTTATCATTAATTGACCTGCAAGTGTATATATGCTATATTTTTAAGTTGTCACTGCATGTGAAATGATTACACACAATCAAAAATTCTCTTCTCCTCTGAATAGTTCATTTGTCTTTTAACTTAATATTTCTTGCACTAATATGTCCAGTAAAGGCAAACTTGCTGTCATTCTGAAGCCATCCCCACTCACCTCTCTGGAGAACTCTGGTTTAACAAAAAAGAAAAAAAGCTCTAATGGGGTGCTTTCCTATATCTTAAAGTCATTTGCCAACACAAGGCACACTTAACCATGGCTTTTACCTGATAATAAAAAGAAATTTTATCTTCCAATTTTATTTTCTTATTTAGATCTGAACTTTTGAATGCTTTGGCCCTCAGTTAAGCTTTCTGAATCTTCAATTTCATATATGTTTTCCTCAAAACAATACACAGATAGATGGAGTATTTTAAATGGGTTCAAACAATCCAAATTATAATAATAGGGTTTCCCAGTTGCCTAATAGTACATAAAAACGTTTTCATACAGGAAGAAACTCTACAGAGGTATAAATCTAGTATAAAATTATATAAAAAGACCAATATTTTAATGCACTGGATTTTTGTTTTACATGTTATATGTGATCCTGATTAGTATAATCTTATTAGAGCTGATGTAATTTCTTAATTGAGACTATTCAGATTTTTATATTCATAAACTATTGCTACCATCTGTATAAAATGAGAACATGACTACTCTAAGATATCATGGAAGAAAATGTTTTTATTGTAGATATAAAGGATAGAATAGCATGAAAAAGTCCAAAGCATGGGGGGAAAGTACTATAATAAACATGACCCGGAAAATGAGTCAGGTCTGGGGGGCAGAGTGTTGGAGGGATACCTAGAGAGAGGTGGCCAAGAGGGTACCAACTGAGAACATGCCCTACACTACCTTGCTTACCCTCAAAGTCCTATTCAAGTTATTACAGCTGTATGGACTACTCTATTGCCTCTATTTCTGGAGTCAAGTGAAGTCTAAATCTTCTATGCCCAAACCAGTGATAGAATGTTTATCAAGAGAATATTATAGACTAAGCCAGAGGTCATTTCTTCCTGAACACTCCAACTCTCCCCTGTTGACACTCTAGCTGGTGCTAAGTTCTATCCTGTGGTGATTTGAATAAGAATGGTGCGTTAGGCTCACAGCTCTGAAATATTGGTGAGCAGGACCCTCTTGGAATGTGTCCTTGTTGGAGGAGAATATCACTCTATCTGCTGCCTGTGGATCCTGAGGTAGAACTTTCAGCTACTTTCTCAGCTTCTTGTTTGCCTGAACAATGCTACACTCTCATC